>NW_023416312.1:31323294-31505794 GCF_014176215.1 Rousettus aegyptiacus
GAAGAGATGGCTTCACTGATGAATTCTACCCAGAATTTCAAGAAGAATTAACAGTAATCCTTCATAAACTCTTCCAAAAAGTTAAAGAGAACATTTCTAATTCATTTTATGAGGACCAAAGCAAAACCAAACAAAGCAATCATGAGATAACTACAGACTAGTATCTCTTGAGAATATAAACTCAAAAATTCTCTACAAAATCCTAGCAATCCAAACCCAGCAACATATAAAAAGGATTATACACTATGACCAAGTGGGATTTACCCCAGGAATGTAATGTTGGCTTAACATTTGAAATCTATTTGTAATAGACCATATCAATAGAATATAGGACAAGAACCACATAATCATCTCAATAGATGCAGAAAAAGCATTTGACAAAATTCAACACTTTTTCATATGTTTATATCATATGTTTTTATCATGAATCAACATATTTCATCAACAAACTAGGAATAAATGAAAACTTCTTCAACCTGAAAAAAGACAAAAACCCCACAGTTAACATCATACTTAGTGGTGAATGGCTGAAAGCTTTCCCCTCAAGGATCATAAGACAAGGCCGTCCCCTCTCATCATTTCTATTCAACATTGTATGGAAGGTTCTAGCCAGAGCAATCAGACAAGAATAAAAGTCATCTGTATGGGAAAGGCAGAAATGAAATAATTTTTATATGTAAATGACATGATGTTGTACATGGATAATCTTAAGGATTCCACAACAAAACCATTACAGCTGATAAATGAGACCTGTAAAGTTTCAAGATACTAGATCAGTATTACAAAACTCAATTATATTTCTATACACCAGCAATGGACAATTGAAAAATGAAATTAAGAAAACAATTCCATTTGTAATATCGAAAATAATAATAAAAACTTACAAATAATTGAAATAAAATTAATACTACAAGACCTGTACACTGAAAACTACAAAACCACCTAACATAAGCTCAAATCCAATAATAACTTATTTCTAACACCCCTTTTTTAGATACTCCAAGGTTCCCCATGATGTGTGATCTCCTTCATTGCAGCAAGCCAATAAACCCAACCAGGTTTGACTACAGCTGTGTTCCCCACAGTCTTTTACTGATAGACATTAACACAGATGGAAGATTCCTTGAGATTCAGCTGAGACCCTCACTACCCTGGACTGTGACTTTCAACTCAGTAATAGTGCACATATCTGAAACCCCTTGTGTCTCCAGCTAATCTAGTCTCCTTGCTGCTCATCCATGGGTCTTAGTTCACAATGAACTGAATAGAGGCATTGTGCTAAGGCCCTTCTGCATTGGATTTACTTGTTTTGTTTGTTTTCCTGGGAATAAGGATCCTTGGGACTTCGGCCATCTGGTTAGATATGAATTGCAATTTGGTAAAATTGTTTTCTAGCTTTCTACCACATGCTCCTATGGTCTGTTCATTTGCATAGTATGAGCCTCATATTTAGTTTCAAAGTTGAGTGATATTTTTCAACAAAAGGAAAAGTCTATAGGGAGAGAATGAGCATAGCCTTGATACATCTATTCTGAGCTGACCCTGGGGGTTAATGAATTCATAAGTTCTCCTCAGACCTGCCTCTTTTGGACAAACATGACTTGGATCACCATTAAAAACCTTATATGAAAGCAGGGTCACAATAGCTAAAACATGGAAGCAATCCAAGTATCCATCGGTGGATTAATGGATAAGCAAAATGTGGCATATACATACAATGAAATATTTAGCTTTAAAAGGAAGGAAATTCTGACACATGCTACATCATGGATGAATCTTGAGGATATTATTCAAAGTGAAATAGGCCAGTTACAAAAAGACATTCAGTTGGCCTTGAACAAACATGGGCTTGAACTGCACAGGTCCATGTACATGCAGATGTTTTTTGATAAATAGGTACAGTACTATAAATGTATTTTTCTTCCTTATGATTTTCTTAATAACATTTTCTTTTCTCCAGACTACTTTATTATAAAAATACAGTATATAATACATATAAAAGATAAAATATGTGTTAATCAACTGTTTATATTATCAGTAAGGCTTCAGGTCAACAGTAGGCTATTAGTAGTTAAGTTTTCAGGGAATCAAAAGTTATATGAAGATTTTTGACTGTGTGGGTGGTCAGCTCCTCTAACCTTCATGTTATTTAAAGTCAACTGAATTGTATTAGTTCAGTATTAGGTACTTAGCGTGGTCAAATTCATAGAGATAGAAAATAGAATTGTGGGTGCCAGGGGATAGAGGGAGAGAAGAATGGGAAGTTATTGTTTAATGAATACAGAGTTTCAGTTTCACAAGATAAAAAGAGTTATGGATGGTGGTGATAACTAAACAACATATGAATGTATTTAATATCACTGAACTGTATACTTACAAATGGTTAAGATGGTAAGTTTTATGTTATGTGTATTTTACCACAATAAAAATAAATGGGAAAACACAATGTTATGTGAATTTCTTACTCAGTCTTGTCTTTGTGGCCTTGAGAATTCCTTTGTTTCATTGCATCTGACCAGCAGAAGAGTTTTTATTTCTGGTCCATGATCAGTGACAATTGGCCTTTGGCCAAAATCTGGAGCCACGAAGTTATACAAGCACCACTCTTAGGGAACACTGCAATTCTTGTGGGATCCTCTCAGTCTAAAATTGTGCCTCTTCTAGGCCAAGTAACTGCTTTCTTCATGTTTTCTCACTGTAATGTCAATATATATGTGTTTATCTCTCTAATTGGTATAATTTCATCAGGGAAATTTTGGAACCGAAGTAACCACTTTGGGAAATTTTTGCTATGAACAACACGGTTCATTTGAGAGATTCCTTAGAACAGAAAAGGCAGAAATCTGCATGAAGATGTTAGGTAGAACAAGGGTCTCAAGGTCTGGGCAGCTCTTACTAAATGGTAAAATGCGGCACAACATTTTTCAGACTCAGCTATAACAAGATGAACTTTACCTGAACCCAACTAGATAAGTGTAGACAACTGCAAAGAAGAAATCAGCATGTAATAACTAAACAGTGTATATAAGCAATGGGGCTAAACCTCCCTTTGGGGAAACAGAGCTTTGGATATGGATCCCCTGTCTCTTTTACATGCTGCAAGTAAATAAAACTACCTAACAACCACATCTAATTCTTGAATAGAACAACCCAAGCAGTGAACAGCTGGAGTTTAGTAACAAGTCGATGGTTTGTTTTATCTATCTAAAAGAAAGAGATCAGTTTATTTAACAAAAGAACATCCTCTTCTTCATTTATGTATTTGGATATTAATAAGCTCTGACTTTTTAACAGTATACCTTGATAAAATTGTCAAGGGCCTGAAGCCACAGTTCTTCCCCTCTCTTTTCAGAGGAAACATAACTAGATTTTTACAGCGATAACTTCATATTCATCTGAAGCCACTATAGGAACCCTTATCAAAACAGACAACAAATGAAGGAATTTCTGTATAGCTTGCCATTACTTGAGCTAGCCATGAGAAGCAAGGATGTTAGCAAAAACATTTCATGATATTAGCCACAATTGCAGAGATAAATTGGCCTTGATACTGAATCAGCACTGATGGGATAATTTTAAGGGTCTTGCTATGATGATCTTCTCACATGTCATACCTCCAATAACACATTCATGGCAAAGACAAGGCAGGACATGGGTAGGAACAAAAGACTCAAGGCATTTTTAAATACCTACACATGGGCTATGAGCACGTCTGGGTTGTGGTTTCTTTTCCAGGTGTGTTGAGCTTCTCCTGAAATGGTAGAGGAAATTGCTTGCATTTTTATTCTTGACTTGGGGTATCTCAACTTACCTCTCCATTAACAGGGACACACATTGCATGTATTTAAATAACTGTTATTTTAAAACTCTGTGAAGTTTTAGCCCTCAGAAACTACAGCCATTATCATCCATACTCTTCAGAAAAAGAAGATAGACCAAATGGAATTCTAAAAGTAAAATCAACAAACTTCTGAGAAACCCTCAAACTTCCAGGGCCTAAAGTGTTGCCATTAGCCTTGATAGCAATCAGATCTAACCCCTCTGGGGACCACATCTAGTTACTTCTGAGTTAATAACAGATTACCCCCACATGTTTTGTAATTTCACTTTAAAACCTAGAGTCTATACCCTGTTACAGGCCAATCTGATTTAATACTACTGGATACCCAGATGATGCCTCCAGGTGCTCTGCATTTCCAAAGTATCCACCTAAACAAAGCCTGCGTGATCAAAGAGAAAACCTCTCTGGAGCCTCAATAGAAAAGACCTTATTAATAGGCTTCAAACTGAGGGTTCTTAGGAATTCTCCAGAAGCTGACGACTGCAGAGATGGACAACTTCTGCCCAAACCACCAAACAAGATTAATTTTATGATATGGTTAATATTTTAATAACTGTTTAGTGTACTAGAAATGGGTACTAGACCCATGTGGGTGATCACTTCATAAGGTATATAAATGTCTCATCACTATGTTATACACCTAATATAATATTGTATGTCAACAGTAACTGAAAAATATATTTTAAAAATTAATTTTCTGATTCTTCAGCATCTTTTTTGGGTTCCGCTATTAATTTTAACTATATTTATAGCTTGACACCCTCTAGTAACCAACTAAAATGCCTCTCAGTATGATCTCCCTTATTCTCACCCTGTTACTTTTGATAGCCTATGGTCTCCCTCTGTCACTTAAGAGAAAAACAAAACTCTCTCTTGAGTGTTTGCTGAGACTATGACTACTTCTCTGAATTTGATTGCTAAATCTCTCTCTCTCTCTCTCTCTCTCTCTCTCTCTCTCTCTCTCCCTCTCTCTCTCTCTCTCTCTCACACACACACACACACACACACACACCCCTACCTGAAACTGACAAAAATTTAATATAGATGCTCTTTCAAATACCTTAGAAGGTAGCTTTATTTCTATAGGTCTCTTCTGGTACTTACGTTTCCCTCAAAAAAAATTAATCTCGAACTTTTATCTTGTAAAAATTGGACATTGGCCTCACAGACCTTCTGCTGAGGTCATTACAACTAAATAAGTGTGGCCTAGCCCATCAGGAATGGGGGCTAACATTGGGGCAGTTTGTTCTCTTCAGAGAAACTCCAGCCTTTTTTGCTACTATTGTTTAACTTCATTCAAGAAATATATCTCTCTTGAGGGATACAAATTGTCTTTTTTATGCTGTGATAAATTATACATGTACTCCCAATACAGCCTGTGTTCCAGGAGGATATATGAAGCTTAATCTGCCTGCTGCACACTAATTTACCCTGTGTATTCAGGATAATTGTTCCAGACATTCAGATATTTAAAACTATATCCCTCTCGTGTTCCCTGAGGATTTCCAGAAAGCTACAAAAATGTGACAAGCACAGGCTCCTCAGAAGAACTCCCAGTAGGGACAAGCTGACTCCTTCATATGAACTGCAGTTCCCACAGTGGGGATAATATAATTGGAAAAGTGTCCCCAAACTTGTCTATGACTTTAGCAGATGTCACAAATGACACAACTTCTACTCCGGAAGTCCAACGAACCACTTTACATTTAAATTCATTACCAGATTTGTCATGAACAAGCTCATAACCCTTGATCTCCTTTGGCCAGTCAAAGGAGGAGTTTATGCTTTAGTGAACACTTCTTCTACATTTATATAAATACTATAGGTCAAGTAGAACAATTTCTGATGAGGCTAAAAGAAAAAGGTACCTGGTGCTCCTCAAGAGACCAGTTGGACTTTGGGACGTGTTTTCATGACCTAGGTTTGGTCATCTAGGTCCTTGTCTCCAGCGTCTATTCTATTACAAGGACCAATCATCACTGTTTCTGGTAACTGCCTGCGGTACATTTAAATGCCACTGTACAACCTTTGTCACATCAGAGGAGTCAACAACTCATCCTGCAACAGAAGGAGCAGAAGAGACTAGCCCTAGTCCTACTGCAGACAACTTTCTCTGAACCGCCTCCAGATTGGCAAAACCTCAGCAATGGCAGAGCTCAGAATATACAGATTTGTGTACTATGGTCTGACTACATCCAACTATAATAAAGAGCCTGACTCCATTTTTTAAGTTTACCTGGTGACAGCTTTTAAGCTTCACCCCCTCCCCTTTACCCTCTCCTTCATATCTGGGCAAGCTATAAGAAAATCTGGGTTGCTCCCTCCTTTGACACTGGCAGGAAGTTCCAACCACCCAAGCTTTGGTTGTGTGTGGGATCCCTCACCCCAGCCCCATCCCTTAACCACAGTAATATCCCAAACCAGTTTTTTCCCCCTGATATCTCCAGAAAGCCTTATTATGTGACTAATAAACCTTTCCATGCCTCCTTGGTTCCTGTGTGGCATTATCAGGCTGAACATCGAAAACTAAGTTTTGTGTGTAGGGAGTCCATCTTATCTCTGTAGGGTGATCACAACACTAACTTTGGACAAAAAGGGATACTAAAAAAAAGAGAAATGCTGTCTTTGATAACCAGGAGCTGGCCTGATGTTTTCATCTAGACCTTGGTGTTATGAGAGGCTGGCTTGGCACTAATAGCTAAGGCTTGGCATTCTCCTATTGGACATGAACAATTCTACAACATATCAATAACATACAAGGCCACTCTGTGACCACAAGAGATCCAAACAAAAACCATACCACTTTGTAATCAAGTCTGGGCACAGACAAAACCATGAATATCATCTAAACCACAAAATGACCAAACATCTCTCTATCCTGTCTAATATAAGTGTCTTCTGCTTCCGTATTAGTTATTGTTTCATTCCTCTTGCCTTCTAGATATGAATTACTGAAATACTTGATCATAGAATTATCCCTACTTTCTGAGAGCAGCCAAATCCAGAGTGAAGTCCTGTTTCTTTAACCCTCCCCTGAGATCATCTAACATAAACCTACATCTTCTCATATCTTTTCTGAACTCCCTCTTACTGAGATGCCCCAGGGTTCTCCATGATGTGCTTTTCTCCCTCGCTGCAATACAAACCCAACTTTGTTCAACTACTGGTGTGTTCCTGGTGGCCTTTAACTGAAGCTCTTGACATTATTTACTTAGGAAATTCAAGAGATCATATGAAAAATTGTTAGATCTAATAAAAGAAGTAAGCAAGGTGATCAGAAATAAGATCAAACAAGAAATTTAAGTCTTCCTTTATAGACACTAAAAATTAGAAAATTTAATAGAAAAGGATGCAGTTCATCACAGTAACAAAATTCATCAACTTCCTGTGACTACATTGAGCAAGAAAAGTACAAGCTGTATACATTTTTACAGAAGAAAAAAAGGTGACCTGAATAAACGAGGAGACAGATAATGATCCAGGCATAAAGAATCAACATTGGATAAATGTGTCCCCAAATTAATATATAAATTCAATTTAATGCCAGCAGGATTCTTTTTATTCTCCTAAATTATTAAATATTTCAAATGCAAAATAGTCTGTACAAGAGAATAATATAATGAACACCTGGGAACTCCTCTTCCAATATATCTCAACATATTGTCATTTGCCTCAAGTCTTTTCTTCCTTAAAAAACAAAAGTATTTCAGCTCCAGCTGAAACTCTACCCAGTTTTACACCTCTCCCTCTCTCTGAGGTAACTGCAATTCTGTATTTACTGGGAATCATTCCCTTGCATGTTTTTATTATTTTATGTAATTAAGAATCCATAATTACATGTTATTTGAATGTTTATAAAAACTTGTTTAAAACAAATCATACTCTACATAGCAGTCTTAGACTTTCTTTTCTTTGTCTAAACATTGTAGGTTTGAGAATTATCCATGTTGATACACGTGGCTCTAGTTCATATTTAAATCTTTAGCGAGGCATGATGTACATACAGAAAAGTGCACGTCAGAAAGGTACAATCTGATAAATACTCGCAAACTGAACACACATGTAACTGGCAACCAGATTAAGAAACAGAATATGACTAACACCTCACCCTATGGGTCTCCTTCCTATCACTGACCCCAGCATCTGCACCAGGGTAACTACCACCCTGAGTGTGGCATGGTTTAATTTAGCCTGATTTTTAAGCTTCGTATAAAGACAATCATATGGTATGCATTCTGTTATGTCTAGCAGCTTCTTTTGTACAAGACTGGGCAATTCATCCATGCTATGCACATGGAATTACAGTTGTTCATTTTCACGGTGTTTTTTTTTCTTTTATTATTTATCTTTATTTATGCCTACAGCACCTGGTCTTCCTAGGTGGTCTCTTATCCAAGTACCAACCAGGCCCGACCCTGCTTAGCTTCTGAGATCAGACATCAGTCTTGTTCAGGGTGGCATGGCCATAGACCATTGACTGCGGCTCCACTGGGGCACAAATCCAGGACTTTCTGCATGTAAAGCATACATGTTAACCACTGCACTATAGAACCATGTCCCATTTTCATGCCATTAAGACAGAACTTGAGGTTTTACACTATGCAAAAGCTAACAAGTTAGCCTGCCACAGTTTTGAGCGTGCACACACATACACACACACACATGCGCATGCACACATGTGTCAGAAAAACAGACCATTTATTACTCACAGCAAAAGGCGGCAGCCGGAGCATTACCTTGCATTGGTTCCTCACACCCCAGTCTGCATGAGGCCAGATGTTTCCCTTGCATGCAGTGGGTTGCACTACAGGAGAGGAACCTGAAATTAGGAGATTGGGCTTTTATGAAGCTGCTGACAGATCTGGCTGTCCTCCCCTCCATAGATGGAGGTTACTCTTTACCCTGGAATGTAAACAATCTCCTGGTTGGATAGGAGGCACATTTCTAGGTTCATTATCCTAACTGTCTCTAAATCCCTCTAATTTCCAAAACCGCTTTTCAAACATGACCTTTGCTCAGAAGGCCTGGACCACGCAGGAACATAAGAAATCTGCAGAAATTTGTCTCCAACACATTGCTCTATACTATTCCATTGTGTGAACACACCACAATTTACTGATTCATTCTTTGGTTGATGTGCATTTCGGTAGTTTTCAATTTGGGGCTATTATGAATAAAGCTACTATAATCATTCTTGTAGATGTCTTTGGTTAACATTTGTACACATTTCTGTTAGGTGTATATGTAGAGATGACATCATTGAGTGATAAGTGTGCTTATGTGCAGCTCCAGTAGATACTGCCAAACACTTTTCCAGAATGATTGTCGTTCTCACTATATTCCCATAAGCTGTGAATGAGACACCTTGTTTCTACAATTCCTTATCAACACTTGGTATTATCAGATTTAAAATAGTTTGCCTAACTGATTGATATGAATAGTATTTAGATGTCTTAATACATAGTTCCCTGACTTACTGTTAGCATTATTTTCATATGTTATTGGTCATTTGAGCCTCTTTCGTAAAAATTTTTTCTTAGCATTTGCTTGCTTTTCTATTTTGTTGCTTGTCTTTGTCTTGTTTTGTAGGAGTTCTTTATATGTTGTGGCTATTCATCCTTTGTCAATTATATGTGTTTTGAAGTTGACTGTGTCTACTGGGGTAGACATGTCTGTATAATGATCTAGGCCAGGGGTCCCCAGCTCCTGGGCCGCAGACTGGGACAGGTCCATGGCTTGTTAGGAACTGGACCACACAGCAGGAGGTGAGTGGCTGGCGAGTGAGCGAAGCTTCATCTGTATTTGCAGCCACTCCCCAGTGCTAGCATCACCACCTCAGCTCCACCTCAGATTAGGCATTAGATTCTCATAGGAGCACCAGTCCCTGGTGCCAAAAAGGTTGGGGACTGCTGGTCTAAGCAGATGGGCCTCGTAAAACCATCAAGCTCCCATTATGGCTGGGGAGAGAAGCAATATTTCCTATTGCTCTGGGGAAAACAGATTTAACTGAGAGAGAGTTAGACCTGGAGGTATCCTATA
Source organism: Rousettus aegyptiacus (assembly GCF_014176215.1). NCBI lineage: Eukaryota > Metazoa > Chordata > Mammalia > Chiroptera > Pteropodidae > Rousettus > Rousettus aegyptiacus. Next base: position 31,333,175 of record NW_023416312.1, read on the forward strand.
GCCAGTTTGAAGGATAAAGCAGAGCATAAGGCATGGATTAACACCTGAGGACCACACAGGACCTGGCACATCTCAGAAGACACTTGTGTGAAGAAACGATCTCCAAAGACAGTCCATTCTCCCATGTCCTCTCTAAGTCTCCAGAAGTTAGACTCCAGCCTGAAGAAAATGAGGAGTGTACAGAGAACCTGTGTGGACTGAAATTATTAAGGAAATGGGGTTCATTGGTGCAAATCCTAAAGGAATAGAGATTTCCTTTTTAAAAAGGAAAATACATGTTATTTCATTAAAATAAAAAAAAAAATCTCTTTGGCCCCATCCTTCGTATTTTGCAATAAAAATTTCGCTCCATAGGCCTAATTATTTTTTCTTTCTGATGCTCTCTACATAAAATTTCAGAGCCCAGCCTGTGTCTTCATAATTAACTAAAGGATTCTAAGGAGGAAAGAAGATGCCCTCCTGCCTTCGTGAGCTGTGGAGGAAGAGCTTCCATTCTTCATCATGAAAATAGTTCACATCACCTGATTTGGTGAGGTGTTAAAGTGAGAAACTTTGTCTTGAGCTCCTGTATGAACACAGAGCCCTCTGTGAATGCCCAGGATTGTTGCCAACTTGATCTCCACTAAGCAAGCCTGTCCTTGAAATTATTACTTTAACAAAGGGGACTCAGAAATTGTGCCTATGGCCTGTGAAAATCCTTCCAATGACACCTGTAATCATGACTGATAATGTGTTGTCCTGGAAATTATGTCACAAATGACATCACTGAAACTCTAAGCACTATAAATAAAGATATAAATCCCAGCTTTGTCACTTCTGGGCAGTATAACCATAGACAAGCTGCTTTATCTCTTTGTGCTTTTGGTTTCCTCATATGTATAATGAGGGTAACAAAAGGAAGATTTTTCTATCACTGCAGAAGTGTTGAATAGTATATCTTTCTTCTTCCACAAGCTTGCCGGCAATCTGATGCCCCTGCAGATTGATTCCCCAGAGATGGCCCCCATCAGTCAGCTCCAGAGGTTGGCCCTAAATGAACTTGAGATGATTCCCAGTTCCCAACATCAGAGCACAGATCTCTAAAGGTGCATCTCCAGGGGAGGTGACCCTCCCGCCCACCTAGATGACCTGAGGCAGTGGGGGTGGGAAAGTCAGAGATATCCTGCCCAGTCTGGCCTGGTTCTCCAACTGCCACTAAAAGAACAGAAGACACAAGAACTCAGATGAGCCATCCTCGGACTCAGGGTAAAGTGCGTGCACCCAACTCTCTTGCTTCTCTTACTTTCTCCCTCTCTCTGCACAACCTTTTCACTTCTCTGTCTTGTTCTGACTTTCTCTTCCCCTTTATATCTTTTGTCTGAGTCTCCCAATCTCCATCTCTATCTCACTTTCATTTTATTTTCCTCTTTTTAATTGTACTGCTTTTTCTCTTCCTTAGTATCCCTTTCTGCAGCTGTCTCTCCTTTGATATCTCCGTAAACTTTTACTTCTCTTTCTCTTGGTGTATCTCTCTCTTTGCCTGTCTTTGATTTCCCTATGTCTCTCTCCCCATCCTCTCAGGGCCTCTGCCTGAGAAAGTAGATGGGGCGATTCCCCGACCCTATCCCCTTTTCTTCCCTGTTTCTATCCATCTCTGTAACCCTCTTCATCCACCAAATATTCTCACCCACCCACCCCACCCCCACAACGTGGACAGGTGGATGGCAAAGCCCGCATCCTCTTCTGGGAAGAGAAGCGGGCCTGCGGTCCAGCCAAGAGGCGGGGCCTGAGGACTAGCAGTTGGGTGACGCCAAGGACTCCAGGCTCCCCACGGAGCCCCACCCACTGCCCAATACTGTCCTCCATCTCTCACTAGGAGCCTGGAACCTAGGGTTCTAAACCCAGTGCTGGTCCCGCCTTTCTCCACTTCCCCCCTCGCCCCGCCCCACCCCAGCCAGTGGCTGGAAGAGCCAGAGAAGAAGGCCTTGCAAGTTGCCGGTAGCTGCTTTACGACCCTGCGGGTCCAGCTGCCTTCCAGACCAGGGACGCTGAACCAGGATCCAGGGAAGAGGGCGGAGCTCCTGGGGTTTGCAGGTACCTTAAAGGTCAGGGCCTGAGCCTAGGAAGGGGGAAGGGTGTAAAAATGCAAAGAGGCCTAGAGGCTACTGAGGGCCAGGAAGCCGTAGATCCAAGGGGTCTGTAGGGGCAGAGCCCATTTGGTGGGGACCAGGGAGATGCGTAGGGGTTGGGCCTCAGAGAACAGGGCTGAAAGATAGGAAGGGTGTGGGGCTTGAGAGGCGGAGCCTGGTGGCATTATGGTCTGTGAGCATCACTGCAGCCTGAGCATGGAGCTTGCGGACTCCTGGAAGGGAAAGGCTCAGAGGAGCTAATGGGATGTTGTTTGATAGGCACAGGGTGGGATCTGGGAATACAGGGTATATGGGGCCTGGAGGTGAGGAAGGGAGGAGCCAAAGGAAGTGGCCCAAAAATATAAGGGTCACTGCCTGGGATATACGTTGGGTCTGACTGGCACCCAGGTCTTACAAAGGCCTGCCTGTGAAGCTGGAGTTCAAAGCTGGGACACTCAAAGAGCTGCGTACAAGGTGCCTGCTACCCCTACCCTGCCCTCCCCACCCGAGGGCCTTCACTGGGGTGGCTGGACTCTGCCTGACACCGACTCAATCAAGGAGGCAGTATTGCAGTTTTGCTACCACTGAGGACCACCAGGTCCCTGTTGAAGCCTTGAGAGGTCCTGAGACTTGTCATTTGCACCTCAAGTGACTCTGTATAAAAGCATTTCCACCTCTTTGCCATGGCTTGCACAAAAGGAACAGTTTTTATGTCTCCCATGAGGCCATTTGCACTGGAGCACTTGCACCCAGTAGAGACAATGTTTGCCTCGCACATGTAGGGGTTTACAGGGAAGAGATGGTATTTGGGGCTGATGTTCATCCAGAAAAATCTTTCCTATAACTCTTCCACCCCAAAATAAAGTCATTTCTGGTTATTTTGTGGTTGCCCTTAAAAAAAGAAATACTGACAACACTGAGCATCACAAAGCAGAAGTATCTCTGTGGTACAGAAGAGGAGACTGACACAGGGCACCTTCTTCAAGAAAGCTGGGTCTTCCTGATCCCTACTCTCATCCCAGGTCCATGGTGAGGCCATGTGGAGGATTATCTTCACACCAATGGGGTGGCTGGTATCCAGAATGTCAGAGTTCATTGTGAGGTCAGATTTCCCAGCCTTGGCAATGGGGGCTTTGGGGGACCAATGAATCAGGGGTGTTTAGTGCAGAACCACCCCCCTACCCCACCAATCCTTGTGTTCCCTTACTTCTTTCCCAAGCCTGTTTCTCTGTCTGCTTATGATTCATCACTTGGCCCACACACATGCTTATTCATGTACCTATTCACATCTTGATTCACTCCCTTCCTGCTCATTCATCCCACAAACATTTACTACAGCCCACTCTCTGTGGGAATCCAAAATCTAGGGCTTCTGATTCCCTAAAGAGGGCTCTGCTCCTTGTCCTAAGGAGGGGCTCCAGTAGGTGACTCAAGGAGTACATATGCAAGCATTTCAAAACTGGCTTTAAATACTCATCAGGGTGCCATGGGAAGGGGCTGGGGTAAGAGCTTGTTACATGTGTGTGGAGCTGGGGTGCCCTGAGAGAAGGGGACCCATCAGAGCAGCTGGGGTGCCTCACCCTTTCCCTGGGACAAGGGCTCAGAGAGAGAATAGAGGCCCTCTCTGGAGGGTCCCAGGGCCAAGTGGGAGCCAGCCCTCCCTTCGAGGTAGATCGTCGGGGAGGGAACCAAGTAGGAGCTCCCAAGGTGGTGGTGATAGGCGGTCACTTCCTCAGTGGTACTGCTGATAGTTGGGATAGGCTGAGGTACCCTCCTTAGGGGGCAGCTGGCTGGGGTCCTCCAGGAACGGGGGTGCTGGAGAGGGAAGAATCAGGTAAAGGTGAGCAGAGGAGGCTAGTCAGAGCATCTCCCACTTCTCCCCAACCAGCTTCACCAGGTACTCACCATTGCGGAACTGCTGGGCAGTATAGCGAGTAAGGAGGATGCCAACACCCTCGATGAGGGCCAACAGGATGCCCCCCATCATTGCTGAGCCCACCATGGCCAATGGGCCACCTGGAGAAGTGAGAAGGCAGGGAGAGAGAGGTGAGGGCCAGCAGAACAGGGTAGAAGGAGCTGGGGCCAGGGTTGAGGACACTCACTGCGGGCAGCCAGCACAGCCCCGGTCAGTGCTCCACTGGTGATGGAGTTCCAGGGATCTTCCTTGCCTCGCAATCGCACCAGGCCACAATCGATGGTGGAAAACAGGCCCCCCCACACCGCAAAGCTGCCTGCAGCAAGACAGAGGCCTAATTAGTGTTCCAGGGGAATCCTAAGAATCAGCAGCTCAGAGACTGGGGACTTCCAAGGCCTGAATGCTCTGGAAAAGACAGGAGAAAAACCCAGATGCAAAGAGAGACATAGCAAACTCCTAGGGGATATTCCCCATATCTGTCCCCATGGCAACTCCTTCAGGCTGTCTCTAATCACCATGGACACTCCTTTCTCCTTCATAGGGAGGTGACAAGTGTTTACAAGCACATTCACCTTCTACATGTCTTTTAACAGAGCAACTCTGATCTTCATAACCACCAGAGTTAGAATTCTCATCTTGGTCTCGGTGAGAAGGAAACAGGTTAGGAAAGCCAGTTAACAATGTGATAATTAAAATGTTTACTAAGGCCTTATTGTATGTCGGGACCTGATCTAGGGGCTGAGAGTTATTTGACTTCTGAAATTTTAAATTAGTTAATATTATTAAAGTGCTTAGCAGAGCAACTGACACTTAATGTTATGTATATGCAAATTATATAAATTACAAAATAACTAGGGTGTTTACTGCTATTGACATCCCTGTGTTACAGATGAGACTCAGAAAAATTAAGTCATTAGCCCAAAGTCACACATCTGAGAAGAGCCAGGGTGTGGACTTAAACTCCAGAACCCACCCATATTAAATTGTTGGGAAATGTCACTCTTCCAGGAAGTCCTAGGCAGAGCTGTGACTCAAATCTAGACCACCATCTTGCAGTCTAGACTTATAGAAGCAAACACTGCCAACTATGCCATCACTTGCCTCCCCAAGCCTCTCACCTCCAATCTGGGGGGCTCGGATCCTCACAGCGTTGACACTGCCTCTCAATCGGTGCCGAATTCCCTGGGGGAAATGAGGAGGAGGGGGTCAGAGCAGGGCTGAGAATACTGGCAGACAGGAATTTTAGCTTTGAAGAGAGGGAAGGGGGTGAGAGTCCTGTTAGGGATATCAGGGGTAGAGATGTGAAGTGGCCAAGAACTAGGGGGCTGGGGAGTACCCCAACATAGGCGTTCTCAGAGCTGGGTTGAGAAGTTCTCATTCATTCAGTGATTACGGAGCATCTATGTGCCTAGCACCATGCTGTATGCTGGGATACAGCAGTTAACAATGTAGACCTGGCCCCTGCCCTCTCAAAGATAGATGCTGAGCAAGGGTACAGATAAACAAGACAACTTTAGAAAGTAATACACACCCTAGAGGAAATAGGATGAAGAGAAATGATAGCAGCTGAAGGGTAAGGAAAGATGTCTTTAAGGGGGGGACATTTGTGCTGAGACCTTGAGGATGAGAAAGAGAAATATGGGCAAAGATCCATGGCTAGATATAGAAATTGCAGAGACCCTGGCAAATGAATGGCATTCAAAGTATGATATTTGATGAGATCTTTCAGAAGGTGTCAGAGAGAGACAGAGAGAGACAGAGAGACAGAATTGATTATGTTAAATTAAAAGCATTTTCTTAACTTTAAGGCTGTCCTCCCTCTGCCAGTTAAGCTACCACTTCCCCTGTCCAAGTTTCTGACCCAGAATACGCCTCTAGGTAAAATCTGTCTGGCTTTGCATACACATATAGGATTTGGTGGTGTGGATGAAAAAGGGGGCTCTGTAATAAAATCTAACAAAGAGTAACCTCCCAGGGTGAGCTGAGAGATCATAAATTCCTAACTGTGCAGGTCATCATGGGTAGTCACACCTCGAGCCTATATAACTTCCCTAATAAAAGGTTATCTGCCTTAAGGGAGTCCTGTCCATTGTTTCTGTGCATCTAGGTTAGCACACCTTTTAAATACCTACTTTTCAGAACCCCTAGGAAGCATAACCACCCATAAGAGAACACATAATCTTGTTAACTATCCTGTAATTCAATCTAATCTTAGAGATTTCCCGGCCTTGCTTTCTCTCACAGTTCATGTAATCGTCTTTATGTTCTCTCCTTAATTCCAAATATATAAAACTGCAAATTCTCATTCTGAAAAGCATTTTTCTCAGTCTGTTGAGATCTTGCTTCCAGGTGTGTCCTCTGTTTGGCTCAAATAAACTCTAATAAACTCATAAAAATTTTCTACACATTTGAACGTTCTTATGTCAACAGGGATGACCTTTTTCACAGCACGACATTTCTTTTTCTTTTTTATTTTTTAGGCGAGGCAATCCTTGGTTGACCTCACAGATAGCAAGGACTTTGTCAGCTTACAATCCCTTATTTTTTATTTTTATTTTTTATGCCTACACCACTTGGTTTTCTTAGGTGGTCTCCCATCCAAGTACTAACCAGGCCTGACCCTGCTTAGCTTCGGAGATTAGACAGGATCCCGCTTGTTCAGGGTGGCATGGCCGTAGAAAGCACAGCATTTCTACAAAGGAGCTCCAGTTGGGTGTGGGGTGAGGGGTGAGAGACAGAGGCCATGTTTGCAGTTCTCCAAAACACCGGATTCCAGAGCCAGGCCTGGCACATAGCAAGCAAGCAGCCATCAGAATGATTAAGTGTGTGTGACTGGCAGCTCCAAGCAGTTTTCAGAGCAGTAGCCTGTGCTCTCATGACCCCCGAACCACCCAGGGAAGGCCAGGACTCACGACAGGGGCGTTTCGGAAGCCCTTGATGGCCTGGAAGACTCCACCACCGATGACACCCATAGTGAAGGCTCCACCGCAATCATCGACAATTCGCCATGGGCTGCAAGTGTGAAGGGGAGGATGGGGAAAACGTGAGCTCTCCTATGCAATGTCATCTCGACACCTTCAACTACGAGGAACCGTCAACCGAATGAAACCTAATGGGAAGTAGCACTTTAAATAATGAGATTATTTCCCCCTCATTTAAGCAAGAAATAATGCAAAGGAAAAACATTAGTCTTTCCCCTCTCTGCCCGCCCACCCCCTTTGCAGCCAACCACGGAATTAGCCAACCACTTTACTAGCAAAGATTAAATGAATTGATACACACAGAGTTGACGTTTAAATAATCCTTACAGAACTGTTAACTAGCTAGTATTGTTATTAAAGGAGGACGAGTCGCACCCCTTTCTCTGACAAGCAAGCCCCGTCCCATCCCCGTGCACAACTGGGAAAAACCAAGGGCAGGCTGTGGGGAGGATCCAGGCTCCGCCCCCATTCACTAAAGCGACCTAGGGAAAAAGCCAGGCGTAGTAGCCCTGGAGATTTCTGCTCAACACTACGCCACCCCCCGGCGGGAATGGACTCGACCAACGTGTCTCTTTTCGTTAACAAATAGGGGCTGGGAGATACGTAGTCAGGGGAAACATGGAGTGGTTCTCCAGGCACACGGTTGTGGCCCCTCTTAACGGTTCCGAATGGGAGGAGCCAAGTGGAGGGTAGCGGAAGGAGACAACTAAGCGTCTCCTGATTCCTGGGCGCTGGCGCTCTGGGGCCGGTAACTCTCCCGCCCGCCTCCCACAGCTGGCCGAGGTGCCACAGCAACAGTCCCGAGGTCTGTGCCCATCGCCCTACCAGGGCTCCCGAGCGTACTCCTCCATGGCGCCGGCGTCCGGCCGCGCAGTCTGCCTAAACCAAGGCTAGGCCACGCCCCCACTGTAAACGTATACAGGCGCCTGAGCTTTCCACCTATCCCAGTACCACAGCTGGGTTGCTGCAACGTAAGTCAGGCCAACGGCGCACTCTCATTGGTTACCCAGGTTGCGTCATCTGTTCCCCACAGCCTGACCGTCGCCTAGTTGGTTTCGGGGAGCGAAGATAATTCTGTGCTTTGCAAGAAGAGAGACGTGTGGTTCTAGTGATCCTAACGGCGAGGACAGCGAGGCGGCCAGGTTAACGGCCTTCCACTACTCGCGTGACTGTATTGGTAATGTCGGGAGCACGCATTTTTTGGAGCTGGACGAGGTGCTCCACTCTGCACCCCTATCCCAGCGCTATGGTTTCTTCTACCCGGCAGTCTTTGGGGGATGTTGGGTGAGCCCATTTCTGGGGTGCGGGGAGCCACGTTCGGCCCCTACGGCTGTAGGCGGAGCCTGAGCCTGGGAGAGGAACTGCGTTCTGGAGCGCGGCGCCTGGAGAGGAGGGTTGGTGAGGGGTTTGGTTATATTGTCACCTATCTCTTCCACCTTTTAGCGCTGCTTTCATTTGCCCAGCTACTGGTGTGTCTGTGTGTGGGGGGGGATCCAGATAAGTACATGCTGGGGGGAGGCGCTTGGTTACAGAATCCAGATTCGAATTTTAATCTGAGCTGGTTTTTAGTCTGTCCATCCGCCCCTAGGTCTGTCTCCTACTCGGTATGCCGCTGCCCGTTGCGCTGCAGACTCGGTTGGCCAAAAGAGGCATCCTCAAACATCTGGAGCCTGGTGAGAGCTAAGAGCAGATGGGCCTACCACATGCCAGGCTTGACAGGCACTTTGTTGTTGATACTGCCACTTGATGCCTAGCTGGGCCTACTGTGCACCAGGCAGTGGGGTGGCAGGTATTTCATCGTTATGGATGATTCCTGACACTCATTCCTACTGGGTGCCAAGCATGGGGTGGAGGGTGAAGGAACTTGAGGGTTAAACATTTCATCCTTAATCTTGACAGTTGATACTTATTTGGGCCTACTGTGTGCCAGGTTCAATCCATCAATCCATGGATGTGATTACAGAATGTCAAATAGCTGTCATCTACCGCAGTTTCTTGGGCTCTAAGGACAGTGGCTGGATACTGATATTTTGTTCTTTACCATACTGATAACATTTTTCAGACTACTGTGGTGCCAGGCACTATGCTGGTGAGATATGTTATTGTTCACCATATCAATTGGTGACAATGTATTTTGGGTTTACTAAGAGCCTGGCACAAACATTATGGTTAGCAGTATAAAATGATAGGATCTATCATTTAGGCCTGCTCTGCTGCCACTGCTATTTACACCTCGTTGTCAATAACAGTAAAAGCTAGCATCTGATTGGGGCTACAGTGTGCCAGGCACTATAAAATACATCTTATTTTGACCTTATTGATAAGTGACATTACAAGCCTAATGTATGCCGGGCATAGATCTTGTGGTTAATAGTACTGATAATGATTATTGATATTTATTTTAACCCTGTTGGATGCCAGGCTTAAAATAACAATACGGATGGTTATTGACATCTCTTTTGGGCCTGCATTGTGACAGACACTATGCTGTTGCTAACATGTACATTTCATTGTCAGTAATATCCTGAAAGCTGCTAGACCTACTGAGGGCCAGGTACTGAGTTGACAACATACACCTTTTTTTATTATACTGATATTAACCGACAACTGCATGTGTCAGGCCTCAGGAACTAAATGGATTCGGAGCAGTGTTTGGATAAATCCTTTGCTATCCAAATTCTTTCTACTCAAAAAAAAAATACAGGAGTCAGAAATCCCATGTTTGCTAAGCTTGGGAGCTTTTGGACATATTTTCAGATAAACCCTTTGCTGTTCAAACTCATTTTATCCAAATAGATTTGGATAGTGTGCTTTTACATACTCCCTGAACTCAGAAACTGAATGAATATGGATATATGTTTTGATGAATCCCTATCTAAACTCTGAAACCAGATAGGCTTGGGTAACAGTGTATCTTATCTGAACCCAGGAACAGGACAGATTTAGGTAAATGTTTTGGTAAGTCCACTATTCAGATGCGTGGACTTGGAATGTGAGCGTTGTGTCCGATGGCTGGTGAGACCTGGCACACACACTGGTCTATGTGAATATGAGTGTCTCTGTGGGCCTGGACTGTAGGATGAGAATCTCCCTGATCCTTATTGTTTCCCTCCTCCCCATCCATCCTGGCAGAACCAGAAGAAGAGATCATTGCTGAGGACTATGATGATGATCCCGTGGATTATGAAGCCACCCGGATGGAGGGCCTGCCACCAAGCTGGTACAAGGTGTTCGACCCTTCCTGGTGAGCCTGGGGACCTAGGGGGGAGGGAGAGCTGACTTCTGACTTCACCCTTCCGGTGCTATTCCTGGCCTTGGGGTAAGTGAGGGACACGGGGAAGAGATCTAGGGGGGCCCGATATGGGGTAGGTATAGACAGATATTGGGGAGCAGGAGTTAAGGTTACCAGGAGAGGATATCTGTGCTGACACTCCTTCCCTCCTTACCATTGCCCAGCAGCGGGCTTCCTTACTACTGGAATGTGGACACAGACCTTGTGTCTTGGCTCTCCCCACATGACCCCAACTCCGTCGTTACCAAATCTTCCAAGAAGCTCAGGAGCAATAATACAGGTGAGTTGGCAGGTCCAACAGTGCCTCGAATGCTTCTAGCAGTTCTCATAGATGGCTCTAGAGATGATAGTGGATCCAGAGGGGCAGATGACACAGGCAGGCCTAGCCCCAGCCCCAGGCAAAAGAGGCTGTCAAAAGCAGAAGCTACTGAGCCCTGAGGTAAAAGGAGAAAGGCTTTTTTGTCCCCAGATGCTGAGGAGAAGTTGGACCGGAGCCATGAGAAATTGGAACGGAGCCATGAGAAGTTGGACAGGAGCCATGAGAAGTTGGACCGCGGTCACGAGAAGTCAGACCGGGGCCATGAGAAGTCTGACAGAGACCGAGAGCGTGGCTTTGACAAGGTGGACAGAGAGAGAGAGCGGGACAGGGATCGAGACCGGGACCGCGGGTATGACAAGGCGGACCGGGAGGAGGGAAAAGAACGGCGCCACCATCGCCGGGAGGAGCTGGCTCCCTACCCCAAGAGCAAGAAGGGTAAGTTGAGCAGGGCCAAGCCTGTGGTGAGGCAGCAAGGGTATACAGAAGCCCTCACATCCTTTCATGCAAGTGCCTGAACCTTGGGCCTGGCAGAAGGTACTGCAGCCATGGCAGCTGTGGGCTCCATTTCCTCCCGGGATGGGGTAAGCTTGGTGACCAGGGGATTCTTGTGCCTACATTGAAGACCTCGCTCTGCCACCTTCTTCCACAGTTGCAAGCCGGAAGGATGAAGAGTTAGACCCCATGGACCCCAGCTCATACTCGGATGCACCCCGGTAAGTAACACCCACTCACAAAAACCTTTCTCTCCTTGACTCACTGTACAAGTGACTCTTTCTTTCTCACTATCTCCTTCTCCCACTTGTCAGTTGTTTGTGGGGGTGGGGGGGGGTACCTACCACATCCCAATCCCACATTCCTATATACTCTCTGTCACTCCTAGGGGCACATGGTCAACAGGACTCCCCAAGCGGAATGAAGCCAAGACGGGTGCAGACACGACAGCTGCCGGGCCCCTCTTCCAGCAGCGCCCCTACCCGTCCCCAGGGGCTGTGCTCCGGGCCAATGCCGAGGCCTCCCGAACTAAGCAACAGGACTGAACCCTTAATAAAAGTTTTTCAGTGGATCATATCCACAAGGCCAGAGTGTTTCCTTCTCTCACACTTTTGAGGCTTTTTCAACCCAAGAAGGCAAATTGTAAAACACATTTTATTTGTAAAAACTCACCTAAGAAATACTGTGGGGGGCAGCAGGGGCTGAAGGTTGAGGTGGGCCCCCCCTGACCAGAGAGTTTAGTTGTGTCAGCCCTGCATGTGTGGGGGGTGGTAGAGACAGGGGCATTGGTGTCTATCTCCCCTTACCCCTAATACTGATTAGAGAGTTTGGTCCTGGCTGGGCCAGAGCAAGAAGGGAGAATGAGACCAGGCCAGCATCTTCAATCCCAGCAGCTACGAACCCTTCACCTTGGTGAGCAACCTGTGGTGGGAATGGGGAGGAAAGAAAAACACAGAAAGCTGGGATGGGCTGGCAGGTGGGTGTCCTGAGCAAGCGAAGGTGATAGTGAGAGGCTGGTAGTCCTGGGGTTAGTAACAGAGCCCACGCAGAGAGAGCGGATCCCCTAGGTCAGAAAGCTACACGTGGACTAAATAAATACAACATCTTTATTTGGCATTAGGTATCCTGACATTTGTTCATTACAATTCCTTAGAAAACAAACCAAAAACCAGAACAAATTAATCAAAAATAAAGATCCACTGGCCCTATTTACACATAGCAAAGACAGCCCAGGCATCTCCCATGCGCGCGCGCGCGCGCGCACGCACGCACGCACACACACACACACATTCAGGAGACAGTTAAGGGGTTAATAAGCTTTGGGGAGTGCAGGGGGCAGGTTCAATATTTCAGCAACTTTAAGATAACCCCCTCATGAAGTAAGGGTGCCTCATTCAGCCAGTGGGGTAGCATGAATGTGGTTGGCAGCTTTATTTTTCCTCTCAGATTATCTCAGAAAATAACCCTGTATCTGGCAACTGACATTGTTTTAGATTTAATGAGATTCGGCCACTTCAGTGACTTCCCTCTCCCTGCTTTTCCTACACCCTGGATCATTAATTATCTGATTACACAAATCCCTAAACCACTAAAAACCAAATAGTCCCTGCTTCTGGAACAGGCTGATGCAAAAATCTCAGCTCTCTCACCCCTTGTGCACTCTCTGGGTGCTCACAAGAGGCCCATTTTCAAAGGTCTCAGCATCAGAGAAGCTGCCTGAGGGCCACAAAAAGACTGAGTTGCTAACATGATCCAGTGTGGTTGTAAGGGAAGAGAGAAGGCTTTGAGCTATGTGAAACAGAACCTCACAGGTGGGCATCAGTCATTGCTAAAGAGCTATAGGATTTTTGTCCAATTTGTCCTTACAAAGGTGGAGGGATTGCTGGGAGGTACTCTCCCCAGTGTGAGAAGCAGGACACCTGGCTGATGGGGTGCAGACAGAAATGCCTTGAATGACAATACCCCTAACCTGGTCCTCAAAGGAGTTAAAGGAAGTGGCTCTAAAAACCCCTCCAGGGGAGGTGGTGTCAGCCTACAAGGAAGGGTTCCTGTGATGCCCACCCAGCCCCATGACCCTCCGGAAGTCTCAATGACCTGGAAGAAGACTTCCTACCCACAGGAACCAGGCCCCAGTGGCAACTTGGGTCCTGCAGATGCCCAATACCCTCCACCCAGTCCCCCTCCCTGTCTCCCCCCACCACTGCCAGCCCTCACTTCACCAGCACTGACTTTGGCAGAAAGGGCTGTGTGCTGAGGTCTCCACGGTGGGAAGACAGCTGTGGTGGTGGCGGCTGCCCCGGAGGCTGCTGGTGAGTGCAGGGCCCAGAGGTGGAGGCAGAGGTGGAAGTGGAAGCTATGGCTTTAGCTGCACCTCGGGGAAGGCTGTAGAGGTAGACGGCACCGATGACCAGCCCAGCACCAAGGGCAAACAATGGGTCCACGTGGAAGCCAAAGAGGCGGATGGAGGCAACAGTGGACAGCACGATGGACAGGGAGGTAGCAAAGCCCTTGAGGATGTTGTCAGCATACTTGACGACAACAGCCACCAGTAGCCCACCAAAGGCCTGGTTGAGCACCACGCCCCAGACAGCAGGTGTGTATCCGAAAAAGAAGCCACGGTGGGCCACAGCGGTGCCCTCAGCCCACCAGAGCCCCACCAGGCCCAGTGCTGTGCCGAAGAGGCCCAGCTGCAGGTTGCGCAGCCACACAGAGCCTGAGCTGCCTTTGAGGATCTTCTCAAAGTAGACACCTGCGAAGCCTGAGGAGAGACAGGAGGCCACGACAGCCGCTAGGCCCACCCCAGGGTTCTGATCCAGTGGCCGTGGGCCTCCACCACCAGCTTGCTGTGCCTGGACAATGGCGACGCCCGTGAAGAGGAGCAGCAGGGAGACCCACTGCAGCCGGGAAAGGCTGCGGTTCAGCATGAGCACAGAGAACAGGGCCGTGGTCAGGATCTTCAGCTGGTATGTCACCTGCGAGTGGCATGTGGAAGGCACTGAGGGCTGCCCTTGACCCCCAACATGTACACATGGGGGACAGCCCTCACTGTGGGCCCCCAGGCATAACAGGCAGACAGGGTGGAAGAGATGACAATAAAAACAGCAAAAATCTCAAGCTACTGGCCACTGACTGAGACACAGCTAAATAGCTCTGAGGTGCCTCCCAGAAGGTATACAGGAGGTTGGCTGTGCAAAGAAAACCCGGGCCACACCCAGGCCCACTTCCCACCCCCATTTCCTGGCTGTGTGACGTAGGAGAAAGCACCTGCCCTGTCTGAGCCCTGACATCATGTGCTAGAAAATATGGCTGGTGTATGTGAAACAACTCACATAGTAAATTAATGAACAGACATCATGATGACAGAGGTCTTGATCAATACCTGTTGATATAAATGAGCCAACCACACAATAATGTCAGCAAACACGTACATAACACTTACTATGTGCCAGGTATGGGTCTAAGCACTTCACATAAATTTGTTCATTTAATCCTCATGTATGAAGTAGGCACTATTATAATGTCCAATTTAAAGATGAGAAAACTAAGGCACAGAGAAGTTAAGTGACTTGCCCAATATCACACAGCTGAAAAATAGCAGAGCTGGGATTTGAACCCAGGCAGCCTGGCCCCAGAATTCAGGCTCTTTAACCATTTCACAAGGCTGTCTGCAAATAGACTAAAGCTTATCCATCGCCAACCAGGGGCTCCTCCCAGGTATTATATCTTTTAATTATCCCAGCATTCCAGTGAGTAGCTATTACCACTTACATTCCCATTTCTCACAGATGAGGAAATAAAGGTCGAGGGAGTTCTGGTGACATAGCTCTTGCTCTCTGCAGCCCCCCTCCACATCCTATATCCCCCACCCCAGCCAATTCCTCCGGGGCCATGCTGGGCTTGGGGCTCACCTGGAATGTGGCAGCAGGCAGGTTGGAGATGGCAACATACTGGAGGTTATTCTGCAAGGTGTAGATGAGAGAGGGCACTGCAAGCTTGAGTGTGTCCACATACTGTACCAGGACAGCCTCATGGAGGAAGAGGACCAGGTGCTTCACGTTACCTTGGTAGGGGGAGGAGAGCCCTTTTTAGCACCAACTACCAAAGATGGGGATTCTCTGAGGGCCGGGACTGGGCCTTATCTTGTGTCTCCCCACCACACTCTGACCTCCTGAAGGCTAGAATGAGGTCTATGCTCTCAATTTCTCTATAGTACGAGCACATCTCCAGTAGGCCTTTTGGATACTCATTAAATGGACACAGAAGTCCATTAACACTAGATTTAACACTGTGTCTGAGAATCACAGACCATATCTTACTCACCTTAGAGCCTACCTCCCTGGCACAGAGCCCCACTCAGGGCAAGCACTCAGTACACATTTGTACAATGAATTAATCAGCATCAACTAGGAGCTTGTGAAGTAGAAGCCGTAGGAGTATGGGTGGGTGGAAAGCTGTATACCCAAGGGGAAGTTTTCAACTTGATTTGTAGACTTATCCTAGCTCCTTACTGCGAACTGCCCAAGGGGCCATCTCCCACTTAGCTGAATCTTTCTGTCAGCCCTACACACACCAACCAGTTGCCCCCACCACATGTAAGAACTCAGGCTTGACTATTAAGCACAAAGTCTAGTTGGGACCTGCTCCAATCAATAAATAAGAATATGTTCCTATATAATAAGGCCTGTGTAAAGCTCACCCCACTTTTTTGTAGTTCAGTGTCACTCCTCTGGGAAAACCCCATAACCACTGCACGAGATTATCATAGGATCTCCTGTTGATGCTCACTCACAAAACCCTTCCTTTGCTCTTCATGGCATTAATCCCAGGAGTACTTATCAATGTCTAACCCCTTGCCCAAATTTTCCGGGCCCAGGGGTTTTGGTGTTCAAAAATTTCCAGGTTAGAAAAGCAGCACGGTATATATACCATATGTCTCACATAACGCATACCAAATATATGGGGCTATGCGACATAATCAAGTATATTCATATTCTTACCAAATGAGAAAAAAAAACACATAAATATACAGATAGCCCTACATCAGGTCAGGCCAAGTTTTACCATCAAACTAATTCAGGAAAAAGAAAATTGGGCAGTAGGGGGTTTAAATTGTAGATAAGAGATGAAAGCCTTGATTAAATCTGCAGCTGTTTGTTTCTATCTAAAATAGTCCTATGAGGGCAAGATGCATGTCTGCACTGCTAAAGTGCCCACTTCCACTTATTTGTATCCATTAGCCCAGTGGTCCTCAATCTTTTTGGCACCAGGGACCAGTGCTCCTATGAGAATCTAATGCCTAATGATCTGAAGTGGCGCTGAGGCAGTGATGCTAGCACTGGGAAATGGGTACAAATACAGATGAAGCTTCGCTTGCTCACCTGCCACTCACCTCCTGCTGTATGGCACAGTTCCTAACAGGCCATGGACCTATACCAGTCTGCAGCCTGGGAGCTGGGGACCCCTGCATTAGCCTATGGTAAAATTGGTTTCATTATATGTGGTTTCATTTAAAGTCACAGAACCTATTGATGACACTGAGGACTTACCGTACTTCAATATGATAAGGTGTGGGAGAGGTAGTAGGCAGACATATAGATTGGCAGTGAGTGGATAATCATTGATGGTGTTTAATGGCAGAGTGGTCATGAGTTGATAATTGTTGAATCTGGGTGATGAGTACATAAACAGTTTACTACTTTTTTATCCTCTCTGATTTTGCATTCTAGATTCTCCATAATAAAGTTAAAGAGAGTGCTCACTTCGGCAGCACATATAATAAAGTTAAAGAGAAATGAATATATTACCATGTAGGGGTCATATGCTACTTATGGGCACAGACTGTCTCACTCATAGTCACTTCAGGCCAGTTCCCAGAGGTTTTAGAGTATAGTGTGGGTTCAGCTATTCATAGCTGGAGGGACAAGGCAGCTTAGCTGCACTTACACGCTCCCCAGGCAGTTTCACAGACACATGTAGGTGGGGTAAATTCATCCACACGCACACACACGCACAGAGTCCCACCCACCAACTCCAATGCAGCACCCCTCTGGCTCATACCCCTCTTCTGTGCGAACAGCAACAGCAGGCAGGTGAGACCTTTGAGCACTTCAGCCATGACCACAGCAGTGGTGGCAAAGAAGCGGTCTCCAGGCAGCGTGCGGGTGTAGCGGATGCTGAGGATGAGGGAGGCATTCTGGACCACCAGCACGGCTAGGGATATGTATTTGAGGCGCCGGTGAGCTGTGGGGATGGAAGGAGCAAGGGGGAAGAAGGGGTCAGAAGCTGCTGGGGTACAGCCACGCCACCCTCCCCTCTACTTTCTCAATCGGGATCCTCCTAACCATCGCTGCTTCCTCCTTCTGCCTGCCAATGAGGGTCTGACTCCTCCCATTTCCACTGCCTCAGTCACAGGAAGAAGAGCCAGAAAGGGAGAAGTGGGTGTGGCCCATACCTGGAATTCTTGCTGAGGTGTCAGGAAATGGCTGGGACAGGCCCTGGACACCCCCTCCCTCTCCCCTGGACAGAATACCAACTACATTCTGAATATTTATTGAGTGCTTACTGTTTGCCTATCAATGGGATAAGAGATTTATATGGATTACCTCAACAGACCTCTATATCGCTCTCATCTTTGAAGGAACTATAAGGATTCCCATTTTATGGAAGAGCAAACCAAAGATTTATCAAATGTTGCTTCTATTTAATGAGGGACTGTCCCTTGTAAAGAATGATACCCCGATACAGGCAATGAAACCACCGTGTAAGGCATGTCCACTCCCTAAGAAAGTCTTTCTCCCATCTAAGAAATTATTTCATTCCCTAACACTCAGCATGGTTTCTTCAACTCCTCCCTCCTATGACTGATTCCTTCTGACCCAAAATGATCTAATAAATATAAGACATTATTCCCACGCTGTCCTAAGGACTGAACCCCATACAGTTAATAGTTACTTCATCAAGAATAATTTGGTTCTCTCAATGATATAAGAAGATATTACCCTATACTATGCACAGTCCAGTCCTCCAGCCACCGCATCTCTCTTTCTCCAGCCAAGGAATTATTCCTTGCTCTATTCACACAATGAACTCTACCAGCTGTAAGAAAGGGTCTGGTACGCTCAGAACGTCCTTCTCCTCCATATAAGGAAAGACCCTCCCACTCAACATACAATGAGCCCTACCGCCATTAAGAGGGGCCCCACCAGAACGGTCTTCTCCCCATATAGTGAAGGACATCCCTATCCTCAAAATGGACTCTCTACGTCATATAAGGAAGGAACCGCCTCACCGTAACTCACAATAGCCCCTGTCCCTTTATAAGGAAGAAATCATCATCCTCAGGATAGCTTCTCTCTTCTATAAAGAACTTCCACCCTCAGAATACTCTCTTCCCTCTATAATGAGAAACTCTCCAACCTTCGGAATGGTCTCTTTTCTCTAAGGATGGACTCCACACAGTTAGAATGGTCCTAGTGGTCTTAGCCGTCTCAAAATGAAATACTCCCTAGACTCAGAATGGTCTCTACTCTCCATATGCGGAAGGGACCCCGGCATCACCCTCAGAATGGTCTCTTCCCCTCCCCCAACACACTCACAATAGCTTGTTCCGTCCTCGCCCCGACCCCCTGTCATACACACAGGTGGGTCCATACGGGATACTCCTCCTCGCCTCAGTGAGGAACCTTCCTGACCCTCCAGCGATCCTGACCCGTGCCATGCTGCCGACCTCTCGGCTACAGCCTGTCTCACCCGCACTCACGGTCCCAGCCTCCAACGTCCCCGCGGAGACCGTCCCTTGCCCGGCCGCCCCGGTGGAACCGCTAGACCCAACCGCTGCCATGTTGGCATCTGTCTGGCCCGTCCCCTCGGCAACAGGCTACTTCCGCATCCGTCACTTCCGCTTCCGGGGCGAGGTGGAGCGAGGGAAGGCTTAACCCGAACACTGGCTTTTCTTGTCTGTTCATGGACACGGGTCAGGACAGCGGCCTCGGGACTTACAAATTCCGTCAGGATTGGGAGACCGGGAATGCGGCCGGTTCAGTCTCCCACTGTCCCTGCAGTCTCTTCAGCCCATTTCCATTACCAGACCCGCCTTCGTCTCCATCGACCCTACTTTCCATTTCACCCACCCACCCTTGTCTCCTTGGTTCGATTGCCCCGCTTCGATCTCTTTATTGGCACCATTTTCAGATGGCACCGCCCTTTCCGCGTCAAAACTCCTAGGTCTTTCCAGGTTAGACTGAAGTTCCTTTTTCCCGGCGAGGCCCCGGCCCCTGGAGAGCCTGTGGGAATCTGGGAGGGAAATGAGACCGAGGGGCGGGGCAGGTGAGGGTCCGGCAGGTAAACTAGCAGATAAATTTAGGGCAGTTTAGGATATACAAATGAAAAAGCACAGGAGAGTTCAATTGAGACAAGTGAGAACAAGTAGTCACCACCGAGGATGGAAAAGTGAGAAGGGAACAGATAAGCCAGCAGGTGAGAGGCTTACAGGTTAGCTTTTGAAAGCAGGGCAGGAGGGCGCAGCTGAGGTTGGGACAAGTGAAACCAAAATAAAATAGGGCAGATAAGTCAAAAGTTGAGAAAGGCGAGATGAGAGGGATGAATAGGTAAGAAGACAAGGGAGAGATGAAAAGGGAGTAAAATTGGATATTAGAAATCAAGAAAAGCTGGGAAGATTTCTGTCCAGACTCAATTCTGGCCCCACCCTTACCAGTGCCCTGAAAGGGCTTTTCTTATTCCATGGAGAAGGGATTGACTTCCTCCCTAGGGTTGAGGAAATGGAGTTTTTTTCTGCCCCTGAGCTAGCCATCTTTAATTGGGCATGTGTCCCAAACGCCATCAATGTCTATCTCCAATGGAGCCCTTCTACACATACTGGAAACGACATAAGAGCTGAGAGGTGGTCAACAGTTTTACTTTGTGGTCCTGCTTAAATGAACCCATAAGAGATCTTTAGGATGGCACCGCAAGACTGAGGCTTCCTCAGAGCAGAGGTGAGATCCCAGTCCACATCCTTCTTGGCTCAGCATGCAGTAGATGCTCCACAGATGCCTCACTGCAACTACAAATGGCCAGTCACTTGTGATTCTATTACATTTATTAAATAGTGGGTTTCCACACATGGCTTTTTAAATAATCCAGGCAAGGGGAGAAGGGAGAGGATGACACAGTTTGGAGCTCCCTTCCCCCAATACATAGGTATTTACATTTCAGCAACTGGACAATCCTGGCTCAGGAGGAGGCAGCAAGACTCCAAAAAAGGTGGAGGGGGAGGACCCAGGAGAACAAACAACAAGACTTATTTCCCCCACCCCATCCTCCCAAAAAACCATCCACCCCATCCTCGTGGACTCTGGTGGTATCCATCTCCCATTCCTTCCTAAATCATGGAAGCAGGGTTCTCCTCACCAGAATAAGAGCACTTGGAATAACAGAGTAGGATCCCCTCACCAAAGAAAAAAAAAATTGAATAATAAAATTGAAAAAAAAATTAAAAAAAAAAAGCCCTGGGATAACAATAGGGCATTACCTCCCCCAGAATAAGCAACCCTGGGCTGAGGTAGGTAAGCAGCTTGACTGAATATGGGACCCTAGGCTAAAGGAAAGGGTCCTGTCACTAAAATGAGAGCTGCTGGGGTATTGGAAGGAAAGCACCCTTGCCCAAGTTAGAGCACTTGAACTAAGTTTGTGTGGTGGTAGCAGGAGGTGCCAGTGTAAGGGTTGTAACACATCAGAATAAGAGTCCTGGGGCTCAGAATAGAAATAACTTCAACCAAGTAAACATCCTTAGCAAAATGAGAAGGAAGTCCCCCCTCCAGAATAAGAAACCATAAATTCTGGGAGGAAGGCTCCTTAGCAGGATTGGGATGGGGACTGGGCAGACTTGGCTTATGTCTTCTGACCCCTGATCCCTAATCTGACCCTAGTAACACTGGATTTTAGATGACCTGTAAAACCAAGTCAACAGATGTCCTTCTATCCCTATCACATGGCCATGGGATGGCTATCCCAACTAGGGCAGCAGGGACCAGGCCATAGGGCTAGGACCCCCTTTAGGGGTATTGGGGGGTGCATCCTCGGCTGGTGTCTGCATCCAGGGGTCCAGCCGGATCTCCTCCAGTGAGGGTCGGGCAGAGGGTTTGGGGGCCAGGCACCGGCGGATTAGAGCACAACAGTCTGCAGGTCAGAAACACATAGGAGATTAGCAGTTAGATGGTGGCACCAGTCCCTGGGAAGAATGGAGATCACTGGGCTAGGACAAGTGAGGGCCTCACCTGGGGAAACATGGGCAGGAAAGTGTAGCTTAGCTTCCAGAATCTCCTGGTCCCTCTCGAAGGGAATGTCCCCACACACCATGTCATAGAGAAGGATACCCAGTGACCAGACAGTGGCTGGGAGTGCATGGTACTGGTGATGAGAGATCCACTCCGGGGGGCTGTAAACCCTTGTCCCTGCACACAAGCCAGAAGTTAGATCATTCCCTAATAATACTCTTCTCCCACCCCCCCTCCCCAAGAAGTATGGTCCCCTCACCAGAATTAAGAGAACTCGCTATATGAGCAGGGTCCCCTCACCAAAATAGGAGATCTTTAAATATAAAAGCAGGGTCTCATGAACAGAATAAGAGCAGTTGAAATAACAACACAGTCCCCTCACAGAAGAAAAACACTTAAAAGTAACAGTAGGATCCCCTTACTAGAAAAAGAACACTCAGGATAACAGGATCCCCTCACCAGAATAAGAGCCCAGAATAAGGTCAGGGCACTGAGATGGACTTTAACAGAGGGAAGGCTTGAGTCCCCAATATAAAAAATCAAGTACTTTATAAAGGTGCAATACAGATCAAGGGTGACAGGAGACCCAAACACTAGAGGTCAAAGGTCAAAAGACCATAAAGATAAAAGGTAAAGAATTTTCCCACTGAGATTTAGGGAAGCCTTACCATCAAAGTCAGTATAGGGTTCATCATGAAGCAGGGCACCGGAACCGAAATCAATGAGTTTGATACAGTCCCGGCGGAGGTCTATCAGGATGTTCTCATCCTTAATGTCACGATGGACAACTCCACGGGCATGGCAGTGCTGAACAGCTGCCACTACCTGGGCAAAGAGGCAGCGGCTTCGGCCTTCACCCAAAGGGCCCTGTTCTGTGATGTAGTCAAAGAGATCCTGGGCAGGCAAAGGCCGCTCAAGGACCAGCATGAAGCCCTCTGGTGTCTCAAACCAGTCAAGCAGGCGGATCACACCAGGGTGTCCACTGCCTCCACCCACCTTCCAAAGTAGTGCCACTTCCAATGGGCACGTGACTGAGTCTGACTGTGGGGGGAAACAGAGAAAAGGGAACACAGAAATCAGGCCAACAGCTCTGAGGCTGACTTCTCACCTGAATTTAAATCATAGCCCCTTAGTCTATATGGCCTTGGACAAACCACTTCCTTCCCTGAGCCTCGGTTGCCTCATCTTAAGAGTCAAACTCACACAGCCATTGGGAAAGTGATTTGAACCAAAAGCCTATGCACATCTGGCAGGTAATGGCTTAGTAAATATTTGAAGAACAAATAAAAGCAGTTCTTCATAAAATACACTATTTTGTAACATTTCATCTGTTTTGTTCACTGACATCTCCCAAGAGTTTGGAACAGTACCTTATGCACAGTAGGTGCTCAATAAATGTTTGTTAAATAGATAAAAGCACTTTATAGCATGGCGTTTGCCACAGAGTTAGCACTCAATAAATACTGTGTAATGGTTTGTTTTGTTCACTGACATAGCTCAAGCACTAGAACAGTGCCTGGTAACAGGGTAGGGCTCAATACACATGTGTTAAATAGGTGAAAGCAATTAGTATTAAAGGACCTAAAAAAACCCAAGCTCTCAAAAGATATTTTGCTAAGTGCTTAGAATTATGCCTGGCACATAGTAGATGCTCAATATACTTTTGTTAAATAGCTAAAAATGAATAATTGTAAAGGAACAGGCACAATGTTATCAAGTGATATTTTGTCACTGTCACCAAGCATCTAGAACTATATTGAATGAAAGCGATTAGTGGGACTTGGAATACAGTAAGCTTTTTCGATGAAGCAAAGCCTGAGGCATACAGGTGATGCTCAACAAAAGGCATACTGGTCACAAATACCGCCCCACTCTAATAAAAGTCCCACGTGGGCACATGGACTTCCAGATGCAACCTTCCCGCCTGAGGTGGGGCCCTCTCCTGGCCACTCCATGGACTTGCACTGCTGCAGACAGGTTTTCTCACGGTGGTGAAAATTCCGCTACTGCGCAGGCGTAGGTTTCCCAGCTCCCGCTAGGGGGCGCCCCCGCCTCTACAACGGGCCCAGACCCACCCTGCCGTCCATTAGCACGCTAAAGGCAGAAAGAAGTAGCCACCATCACCATGGCAACCAGTGACCTCTGCCCCCTTTTCCCCACCAGCATGCCCTGCGGGCAGCCCCTGAAGCAGTGTTTGGAGGGAGGACAAGAAAGGGGGGTTAGAGGGGAGAATCTAGGGGTCTAGAGGAACTGAGGTGAGTCAGAACTGTGTGGAGGTGTGGATGTTACCACAGGAGAGTAAACACGGGCTAGGAAGAGTGATCTCGCTGTTACAGAGCCCGGGGAGGCACACAAGCCGTAGAAAAGAAAGGGGGCAAGGGAACCCATCGTCAGCCATGGCGCCGCCAGGTCAAAAAGGTCTCCGAAGATACTCACCAGGGTGGACCAGCCCAGCACGCGATTCCGGGGGATCACTTTGATGGCCACCTGGAGAAGCGGGCTGGTGAGGGGGCCGGCAGATGACCGCCAGAACCTTCCCAATGCTGAGCTTCACTCTAGTCTTTGTGGCCCCAACCACACCACACGACGACCCCCCAATGAGCCGGGGCTTCTCCCCGTCCCGCAGGTCCCGTGACCAAGTTCACCTCTCCCACCGCCCTCAGTCCTCGACTCTTCCTTCTCAGGCTCTGTCTGGATCCTGCACTCCAGGTCCTGAGTTCCGAATTTCCTTACACCCTAAGCACTCCATCTTCCCATGCAGCCCCAGGATGCCCCAACTCTATCCCAGGGTCCTGGTTCTCACGACTCCCTACTGTACAAAATTCCCCAAAATTCAGGTCTGGGCCCCCACCTTCGCAAGCATATACACATCTCCTGGGTCCCAGGGTCCAGATTCCTCAAGAATTCCCGGTCCCCAGTCCCACTCCCTGGTCCTCCTGAATCCCTGCCCCTCCCCCACACGCCCACTTGAGTCGCCCCTCCCCCCAACCGGGGCACGTGCGCTCGAATGCCCCCAGCAAGGCCGGCCCTCGTTCTCAGGACTCTACCACACACACACATTGTGGGCTCATTCCCGGTCAATCAGCAGCTCAGCCCCGAGCCTCTCGCCCTCGCCATACGCACACCTGACCCTCCCCAGACCCTCGTGGTGGATACCTGGAGTCGGTCTGTGATGCGATGTCCTGCGAAGACCGTGCCAAAGCCCCCCTTACCCAGGAGGGGGCCAAATCGGTACTCAGCTTCGAATGCTTCCCGATCCTTGCCTCCTACGCAGGAGGAGGCGAGGAAGTCAGGATGGCCGCGTGCTGAGCCCCACTACGACCCCTACCCCCTACCCCTACGCGCTGCCCTCCACCGCTTCAGCCCGCCCGGCCTGGTAGCTGTAGAGAAGCCTCGCTCACCTGGCGGCGGCGTTGGGGTCACGGGGGCTACCGCGAGCCCCTGAAAAGGCTTGCTCAACATGGAGGAGGCGCTGCGCAGATTGAGCCCACTGAGCCCGCAGGGCGTGGACGCCCGGGGCAGAGAGGCTGGGGAGCTAGGACTGGGGGGCGCCAGGGTGGAAGGCAGGGAAATTGGTGGCCCAGAAGTGCCCACAAACGGTGCACCGATGAGATTCACTGAGCGCGCCAGCCCCAACGCTACTGAGCCGGGGCACGCGCCTCCCGAGAGAGTCGCCCTGGGCGATAGCCCCGCCCACTTGGCTTTGATCAATCCGGACGCGGCACCTGCTGTACCCCAGCCAATGGGAGGCAGACCTTATTTGCATACCACCCTCAACGTTTCAAGTACCCGCTTATGCAAATATGTGCCCGGATCTTCGTTGGGGTGGGGCCTGTATGCAAATGAGGGGGCGCACGAAGAGGAAACCAGTTCTGGGAATCCCTTTGCAGCAACTGCATTTGTTTTGGTTGTTGCGCGGGTTGTATGTATATATGTATGTGTGTGTGTGTGTATGTATGTATGTGTAGATATAAACTTAAAAAAATAACTGCACCCCCTCCTTTCCTAGTAAGTTGGTTTGCCGCCGCTGCTTCACTATTAAGTGCGGGAATAACGCCAGGCCTGGCTTCTAAAAAGCCTGGCCTGTGGCTATCCAGGATCCTGCCTCCGAAATGTGCTTCTCACCAATGGCAAGGGCCCTTTACAGGACCGATGGCTTCCGCCATGAAACTGAAGCCGGGGATCCTGGAAGATGCTGTCCATTTGCCCGGGAGGGATAATCCCCTGACCCACTGCGGGAGACACGCTGGTCAAAGGCAGCATCGCTGAGGCAGCATCCCCCAGGCAGCGGCCTGTGGGGTGTTTGTGGAGTCTAGACCTGGCTAGATCTGGCAGTGAGCCCAGTCAGCAGGTCTAGAATCTGGAATGGCAGGGGAGTGGTTCTTGAGGAATGAGAGAAAGCCACAGTGATGGTGGCTTAGGGATGTGCTTCCAGATGAGAGATGGGGGACTGAAAGAGCTCGGAGAGGTAGTAAAAGACCCTTAGTCACAAATTTGGGAAAAACAGGTCTCACGCCACAGGAAAAGAGACGCACATAAGTACCATGTGAGATATACACAAACATGTTCTATCGTATTCATGTAAACTTGTCCTAGACACACATGCAGACATGCACTATAATAGAGTGACATCCACTGTCAGGCAGGAATGCTATCAGAAAGAGATTCATGTCCCAGAATTACACACAGATACACTGATACAGAAGGACAGGCACTCCAGAGATTCACAGACTTACATCACCATGTGACAATAACACAGAAATGTCCCGTCACACAGCCAGAACTTGTCATAGACACTGGCACCATCAGACATGCACTGTCAGAGAAAGCCTTGTACTGTCCCAGAAATGAGACCCAGAATCTGTCACAGGAAGCCACACAGACGCCCCAGAGACACACACACTGCTGCAAAGGCAGACATACACTTATGTGATAGAGCCACATAGATAGGCAATGTCACAAAAACAGAGGTGGATAGACCCAGCTACAGATACACCCGCAGGCATGTGGTGTTGTCACTGATACTGTTCAGAAATTGCTACCCAGAATCCATCACAGGAATACAAACGGACATCCACCCCATCAGAAAGAAACCACAGATGCACTGTCACAGACAGACCCACCCACACAGACATGCACTCGCTCAGAAACAGACACAAACTGTCAGAGATAGAATCCCACAGTCACCATCTGACACACCTGGAAACAAGCCCTCATCACACACACTAGAAACACTCTGAGAGATGCGCCTCAAGACTTGGACTCACCAGTCTTTCCCCCCGCCCCTCACACACACAATGCCCAAAAAGCAAATACACATTATGTGCTCTCCCTTATTCATCCAACATTTATTAAGAGTCTACAGTAAGCCTGCCAGGCCCTGGTGGGGGTGCAGATATTAAAGATACACAGAGAAGACAGGCATCACAGCCCTTGCCCAGGTTGATAGTACAGTTATTAGGGAGACCGTAGACATATTTGTAGATAGAGGGAAGAATGTGAATGGGGTCACATAGGGCTTCTCAAAAGGCGACCCTCTACATATCTTGAAAAAGTTGGGGGCTTGGGACAGGAGGACGGCAAATTCCAGGCAGGGGCCAAGGAAACTGGACAGGGCGGCAAGAAGAGGTAGGCATGGGCTAAATGATGCATAAACTTCAACAGGATAATAAGTATCTGCTTACATTTGAGGTCTCAGAATGTGCCAGGCACTATGCCGTCATGTTCACCATATGCATTCTCTCAGTGCTCACAGAAAGTGAGGTAGTAGACGTTAATTACCCATCATGCACATGGGCCACTTGAAACTCAGAGAGCCTGTGATTTGACCAAGGCCACATAGCTAGAAAAAGCCAAGGCAGGTTTCAAACCAACTCTCCAACATACACATGCTTGATGAGTGGATTCCACAGACACTCCGCAGACAGCCACTCTGCCAGCCACGCCCTCACCTGCAGGGCTGGACACGCATCCTTCCACTAGGACCCCATTATTGAGGCACAAAGGATATTTGACAAAACCTGGGGGCCAGACAGACTTCTCTGCCCTGGCTTTTACCCCCAGGAAGGTCAGGGACACAGAAGTGTTGTAGGACTGGGAGATATGAACAAAAAAGGGTTTAGCTGTTCCTCAGCTTCTAAAACCCAGTGGGGGAGACCCCTCTGGTTACTTCCACTCATGTTGTTATGAAGCATCCATCATACCTTTCCAAAGCATTTCCTCATCAATCACAGGAAAGAGAAAACATTTATGGCAAGAGAGGAAGACAGAGAATATGGAAGTTCAGTCCTTGCCCTCACAGTTCTCTGCTTTCCATTATACCCCAGGAAATAAGGTAGACAGGCTACATTCTGTGCCAGTACTGAGGCAGGTGCAGCCAGCAAAGATGGAGCTTTCTTGGTAACAGATCCAGAAAGTGGTTTAATAAGTAATGAATCAAACATGAACTACTGTGGGCCCCCAAACAGACCCTACTGGAAAGCTTACAGCCCTCAGAGGTCAAGCTAAGTCCTGTGCCCTTGCTGCCTCTGCACAGAGGCCCACCCACCCCGACTCTGCCCCACACAGAACAGAGGCGCTCCGGGGAAACTAACATTTGGTTTTATTGTGCCAAGGACATTACAGATGGTGGACCTTGTCAACACCTGCAGGGCATGGTGCCCCATCTGCCAAGGCTGCTCCCACTCCCCACTCAAATCCTAGGTGGCGGCCATGATCCTCAAAGGTGCCCCCATCCTAAGATTCCAAAGAGACTGGTGGTGGTGGTGGTGGTGGTGGTGGAAGCGAAAGGAATGCAGTGAGGTCAGTCTCATTGTCCAAAGCCCGCATGACACCTGCCCTCCCTGCCCCCATTCCCGGCCCTGGCTCCAACTCCAGACCTTGCCCACCTCCACAGAGCTGAAGGCCAGAGACAGCAACCACATCTCTGTGTCCCATGGCTTGCCTGCCCCCAAACCAGAGAGATGCCGCCTTCATAGAGCCAATGCTGTTGTCTATGTCATTTTGGATTGGTTGACTTTATAAGATAAAAGTACATTTTAATAAAGAAAAAAAATCAACATTGGAGGCTCAGACATTTTGGGGGTACTGGGAAGGGGAATCCCCCACTTCTTCCTCCCATTTCTTTGACATTATTGTGCAGGTGGGGTGACAAGTTTTTTCTGATCTCGGAAGGAATGGGGATCAGGGAGGCTTTCCTCTGAATGTCTCTCCTCAGGGGCTGTCTGGCTGCCAGTTGGTTTGTCTGTGTGCCTCTTGCCTACCTTCGGCACCCTTGCCCAAGTCCCCTGTGGAATGCAGGGATAGTGCTGTGCAGGGGGCAACAGGGCACGTCAGCTGGCGAAGAGATAGGTGATAGTGGTGGTGGCAGCGATGAGAGGGAGCACAAGGGTGGGCCAGCAAGAGAAAAGTGGGGAAGAGAATAAGGGAGATAGAGTAGGAAGAAGACGGCTAGAGGGAAGAAAGCCAAAGAAGGTAGGGTGGCACCGGAGGGCAGGAGTGGTAGGGGTTGGGAGATGGTCTCCAGTCTCTGGGTCGCCATCAACTCTTGTCTGGGGGTGGATCTCTGTGCACTTTATTTTTCTTCATACTGTCTAGGTATTCCTGTTGTGACACTGCCAGCACCGATGCTAGGATTTCATCATCATCCCAGTCGTTCAGACCTGCTTAGGTAAGAAGGGAAAAAGGATGATGGAGTACCCACAGCCTGCCCTCTCCTTGCCCTTCACTGATCCCTGGCTCTGGAAAAAATCCCATCCAGGCCATATCTTTAAGAAGGCCCCTTCTTAGTCTACGAAACCCCACTCAGACCCCTTTAGGACAGATCCCTTGGACCCGAAAGGGGAGATGGCCAGAGGCTCCAGAGGCCCCCTCTCAAGACTTACTGCTGCTTCTCTCCCCAGCTCCCAGTTGGCCCCAGACCCTAAACAGAGGAAGCTTACCGAAGGCAGAGGGGGACATCTGCTGAATGAGGGCCCGGCACTCCAGAGCAGGGTAGAGGGACACAAGGGGGGAAGTGGCCCGGTCAGCCCCTGCCGAGAACTGGCTGCTTGTACCTGGGGCAGATGGACAGTTAGAGAGGCAGGACTCAGGACCAACACAGGACCTCCTAAGCCCTGTATACTCTGTCAGCAAGTCACTGACCTGGTGCACTAGGTGAAGGAGGTTTGGCAAGAGCTAAGACAGTGCCTGGGGAAGAGGGCGTGATGCCCAGCTCAGCATGCAGCTCAGGGTGCTCAGGTGATGAGGCTGAACTCCGCTGCCGTGGGGACCGGCTAGTCCACTCCTCTAGACCACTGGAGGCGGCTGCTGTGGCGGAACTGCACGTGGCGCTGGCTTTCCGGGGCTACAATGGGGAAGGGGGAGGTAAGCCAATTGTGACCTTCCTCTGCCCCATCTCTGAGGGCTTGCTCCCTCCTAGAATCCTGGCAGTAATATAGCTACTGCATAGGCCATCATCACTTCCAGTCACACGACAGACCACAGGACGAAGATAAACTCCTTAGCCCCCCTCACAGCTAATCTGACAGGAAACCTGTTACCTCCACCTTTAAAATAGATCCAGAGTCCACACCCAACTCTTCCCCTCCCTTGCTTATGCCATCAGCAGTGACTTGGACTACTGTAGCAGCCTCCTCCTCGCTAGTCTCCTGTTCTACCCTTGCCCCACTCCCACTCCATTCTACACTCAGCAAGTCAGGGAGATCCTGTTAAAACCTAAGTCCGATCCTGTCCCTTCCCTGCTCACAACCCTCCATGGCTTCTGCCTCACTCAGAATAAAAGCCAAAGTTCTCACCATGGCCCACAGGCTCCTTCTCAATCTGGCCCCACTGCCTCTCTAACTTCATCTACAACATTCCATTCAGAAACACTGGCCTCTGGCTGCTTCTGAAATCTCACCGGGTATGCTCTACCCTCAAGGCCTTTGTTCTAGTTGGTCCTCTGCCGGCCCTGGCATAAGCACTTAGCTAAGTCTCTCACTTCAGCAAGCTTTTGCTCAAATTTCACCTGTTCTGAGGCCTACTATTTAGGCCTGTCCATGCTAATTAATATTGTGAACTCCTGGTCCCATTTGGCCTTACTTATTCCACTCCCCCACCCCTTTACCCTACTCTACATGTTTTTCAATCATACCAACTCTCAACTAATTTATTATGCTTATTATTTTATTCCACTCCGCAAAAATGTAAGCATCACAAGGACAACAATCTGGGCTTGCCTCACTCACCAACGTACCTTTGTATACCTAGAACAGTGCAAAGCACAAACCTACAATAAATATTTGCTGAACAAATTACTTGGCTCTGCCAACATCTATAAGCATTCTAAACTTGTGATTCTTCAAATGTCTGTATGTCCTGCTTGCTCCCTGCCCTAAAATTTTCAATCTTCCTTTGTGAAGACTAACCAGAGCCCCCATTCTCCACTGGCCTCCAATCCAGGGTCAAGGCCCCCACTGATGCATCTGTCTCCTTCAACAGAAAAGGGACTCTTGAGAGTGGAGTGCACTGGACCTGATTTTATATCCTCAGCACAAAGCCTGGCACCCAAAGACATTCAAAAGTTTGTCCCTCTGAAACTATCCATTGATCCTGCATGCCCTCCCTCATTCCTTAGGAGTTTTTTCTGCACAATGCCAAGACTATAAGGACAACATGAGGCACAGATGTCAAAACTGCTTAATCTTTTTCTGACTCTTTGGGAGCAAAGGATAAGAAGTAATGGGTTCTTGGTCAGGGCAGTGACAGAGCCCAGGACCCACCTGGCTGGTGCCGCGGACCTGGCGGGCCTGTTTTTCCTGATCCCGCAGCCACTGTAGGTAGGATTCCCGAGCCACCTGCTCCTCAATGGCCTCATTTGTGGCCTCCCAGTCTGTGGCTCGCTTTTTGTCTTCCAGCATCTGCTGTTCAATCCACGACTCCTCTGATGTTTTTATGGCATTCTTCATTAGGGATTGCTCTGCAAACTGCAAAAGGGAGAAATGGGTATGTGGAGTGACACTCTAAACTCTGGCTAAGAGCCAAAACTGGCTCAGGGAGGTGGACCCAAAGGCCCAGAAGAGAGGAGACAGGAAGGCAGGAACTCTTACTAAGCACCCCCCTGGGCAGGCTGCCTATTCATCAGGTACTAGAGTAAGGCAGACTTGAGTGGGACTAATTGTTCCAAACTCCTACACTCAGAAGCCCTGCTCCCAACCCCAAGACACCTCAACTGAAGTACTATGTCTGGGGCAGCCAAACGCCTTCTAGCCTAGACTGGAATTTAAAGAAGCTTCACCCAATGATGGCTCAATTTCATAATGCTGAGGCCTTCCTCACCTATGTCCAGATGGGACAAGGAGAAAAAGATCACCTGAGAAGTTAGTTGTGTGTGCACAGGGTGGAGAGAGTAGTCAGGTATTTAAGAGGACAAGGGGATAGTATCAGCATGTGAGGTGCTATGAGTTGTGGGACACTGTATGAGTACTCTATCAGACTGTGAGATACAACAGCTTTTAAAAAAACAAAATAATAAAAAAATCAGCACATATCCCAGGGAATAAATGTAAGTATTGTTCGGCAAAACTCTCTAACATTATTTTAATGCACATATACACACTGTACACCAGTGTGTGTATGCATGAAATGATATAAAATATATTTTTTTTGCCTATAGATAATAGTCCAAAAAGTATATAAAACTGTTAGAACAAGTTAAAAATAGGCCAAAAAAAAATCTAAACACAATTTCATCAAAGAAGATATACAGATGGCAAATATGTGTATGAAAAGATGCTCAATGACCATTTGTCATTAGAAAATTGCAAATTAAAACAACGCAGTACCTATCAGCTGGAGATACCAGTAAGAATTGTAGCTTTATAGATACGGATGGTTACATATAGAAATATTTCAAGATAGGTGTATACACACAGGTTAGTATACACATATATATCTCCTTACTCTGTCAGCTGAAAGGGCCTAAGAGCAAGAACACCCCTGTACCAAGGAACACATTCAGCACCCAGATCTTGGTTTCTACTAACATTCTCCAATAAATGGAACCAGGGCTCCTTGGAGAAATGGCTTGTTCTAGGGCTAGGGTAGGAAATATACAAGACAAGCCTAGAACACCTTCAGTACAAGAAAGTAAGGAAGTGCTCAAAACAACAACAAAAATTAAAACCAAGGACAAAAAAATAAAAACCCAAAAACAAAAATTAAAAAACATAAAACACCACCACAATAATGGGGGTATGTCAAAGAGACAAAGGAACCAACCAAGAGAGCTTTCAATAGCCAAAACCAAAACAATTTGAGCATCCAAACAAAAATAGCATTGGATTATAACCCAAAATAAATAAATATCCATGAGTCCATATTGATATAAATAAATGATGAATAAATGGGGGATGAAACAAATCTCCCTTGCAGGAAGAATTCCAAAAAATTTATGCAGATACTCTGCCCTCAAGGAGATGGAGCAAAACCCTTACTTCTTAAGTGTGGACTGTATATCAGTATATAATGACTTCCTTTCAATATGGAAAATAGGGTGGGGGAAAAGAGTGATTTTACAGAGGAGAAAACTTGACAAGTACTACTTCTGCTAGGTGATCAAGGTCAACAGCAAGTCATAAGTCATGTTCATAGTATATATTGCTGATATGTAATGAGAATGGCACTTTACCACTGTGATCTTTCTCTCTACAACCCATAACCCCAGTCTAATCATGAGAAAAACATCAGACAAATTCCAAAAGAGAAATATCCTACAGTATACCTGACCAATACTCCTCAAAACTGCCAAGGTCATCAAAAACATGAAAGTGTGAGAAACCGTCAGACAAGGAAGCCTAAAGAGACATGATGACTTTAGTTAATAATAATGTATCAATATTGGTTCATATATTGTAACAAATGTATCATGGTCATCTGATACGTTAATAATAGAGAAACTGTGTGGGGGGGGAGGCTATATGGGAACGCTGTACTATCTTCTCAAATTTTTTGTAAACCTAAAATTGTTCTAAACAATTCAGTCTATAAATTAAAAAACTTAAAAGTGTTCACATTTTTTAAAAAAGGAAAATGAACAGAAACAAGTTATCAAACCATAAAAAGTCATGGATGAATCTTAAATGTATGTTATATGAAAGAAGCCACTCTGAAAATAACTACATACTGTATGATTCCAATTATATGACATTATAGAAAAGGCAAAATTATAGTCTATAAACAGAAACAAGGAAATTCGGAGAAACTGTCACAACCAAGAGGAGCCAAATGAGACACGACAGCTAAATGTAATATGGTCCTGGATGAGATCCTGGAACAGATAAGATCATTAGGGAAAAACTGAGGTAATTTGAATAAAGTATAGTTTTTGGTTAACATATCAATATTGGCTCATTAATTATGACAAATGTACTATGCTAATAAGATGTTAACCATAGTGGGGTATATGAGAATTCTCTAATCATAATAATTCTGTAAATCTAAAACTGTTCTAAAAGTTTACTTAAAAAAACAAAACAAAAAAACCCCTATGTTGGTGTTAGGGTGTGTGTTTCCTATAATGAAACAGGAGCACTTTCTGTTTGTGGGAAGTGAAACCTGAATAGAAGATATCAAAACCCCCAAGCAGACAACTGTTTATGAGCGAGAATAAGAATCTGCCAATGTGCTGGAAAAATGTACTGCCACCTTCTGAGTACCTACTAGGTACTAGACCTAGCACTAGGCAATTTCTACATCAGCTGAGCTGCCAGCCCTGATTACTTGCGTGTACTGCCCTAGGTCCCACAGCCGATAAGTGGTGGGGCCAGGCCTGTACTCCAAATCTCTGTGACCACAGCTGTCTGTAACTGCTGAATTTCAGAGGAAGATCCACGTGGGTGCCAAGACACCCAGACTGAGCCCTAGGCTCATGGTTCCCAAATGTGATTCCATATCCCAAAATGCCAATCCTCAATAGGCACAAATGATGGGTGGCCAGCTCTGACAGGCAAACTGAGACCACAGAATGAGCCCTAAGAAACCACATTGGGTGGCTCCCTAATTTTATAGAAGTGAGACCCCAGGGGCAACTCAGAGAGGAGGCAGGACATTTTTGTGGACTAAGGGCAGAACTGAGACCCTAACAGAGGTTTCTTGCCTCTAAATCCAACAGCCATCCTGGGCACGAGGACCCACTTACCCCTGGTTTGAATGATGGCAGGCCCAGCCCCACACCAATGGTGGCCTTGTTGGGATTCACCACTGAATTGTAGTGGATATTCCGATGGTAGCTGACACGGATGGGTTCATCCTCATTTTGATGGATTCCATGGAATGTGTTGATGGGTTCTGCAGAGAAAAAGAAGGAAGGAGCATCCACAGTGGGCCACGCAGAGCAGGTTCGGACCAGGCACAACTGGTTGCTCACCTACCCACCACAGAAGTACCTGTGCTGTACTGGTACACCTCCACAGGCCTGTTGTACATCTCTGCCATGGCCTGCATCTCAATGTGGTTGCCATGGCAGTTGTTTTTTCGTTTCCGGTTGATGTAGGTGGTAAAGTCTTCTGTGACATAGTTGGAGAAATAGTCAGCATTCTTCATCTGCAGAATAGATCAGAGGGTCAAGATTTGTGTAGGGAGAAGATCTTCCCACTCTGCCCCCACCCCAAGGCCTCTGCAAAGTCTCACCAGATAGTCCATGCAGTGCTTTCGTACAACTTCATGCATGTCCTGGTCTCCGTACACCTGGTCAGCTGTGGGGGCAGAAGAAAAGAGAGGCTGGGATCAGAGCTGCCACCAGAGAAAAGTTCTGAGTCATCCTTAGGGTAAAGGGCTGAGAGCCAGGGAAACTTCCTTTTCTACCCCAGGGCCTGGAAAGTTCTTGGCCTTGTGGGCTGGAATAGGGTCACGAAAAAAAGAGGCAGGCAGGGCCAGTCTTTAACGACGAGAGTACAAATGAGAGGGACATAACCACAGGCCTCCTGAACAGATGACTGTCTAGGGTTTGACCAGCCACACAGACAACTCAATAAAGATTTGAAGTTCCAGAAGTGGCCTTGAGCACTATCAATTCCACACATACCCCTTCATTCTTCACATGAGGAAACTGAGGCTCGGAGGGTTTGTGGCTTGACCAAGTTCACATAGGAAGTCAGTCTATGACAAATTCAACTCTAGAATTCAGTTTTCTTTACTTCCCAGAGTCAGGATGCCCTTCGTAGGTTAAAAATAAAAGGAATAAAATAAGAAAAACAGCTGGTCTCTAAGCCCAGTTCTGCCAGGTACTGCTGAGCTAAATGAGCAGAGGCAGGTGATACAAGTGTTCTGAGCCTTACCTGCCTCACGTATAAAACAGGAACAAGCTGGATAACTTCCTGGCAGGCCTTCTTGTGAAACTGAAATAATGAGTGTAATGTGACCAGCACTGGGCTTGGAATAGAGCATCACTCAGTACATGAGAGTCCCCTTCACCATAGTAGGGGAGCCTTCTTTCTCCCTGGGAAATTAAGGTGGGCTTGAAGATAAGGCACACCTAACCTCCATTGGCTAAGACAAAGAGGGAATTTCCCTGTGTATCCCTGGAAGACCACTGCTCTAATGGGATCTCCCTGGGGCACTGGGTCAGGGTCAGGTCTTGCAGGAAACACCACAGACAGCGTTCTTCCATGATAGCCAGTCTACTGTGAAGAACTGCCAGAAGAACGCCTTCGCTACCCTCCCCTTCCCTCCCTGGAGGGTTCTGTGAGATAAGAAGAAAAAGGCTTCTCTGAGATAGAAAATGGGGCCCAAGGGACCTGAGGGCGAGGAGGCGTGGGGGTTGTAAGGCGGGAAGGGGTAGCCCCATCACCGATGTAAACAAGGATGTGGGTTCTGCGGTCACACTCTCCATCCCCCCACAACCAGCGGCACTTCCAGCAAGTCACATGCCCTGCACACAGGCTGGGGGCCCCCTACTGCTGCCTTTCTTAGAAGCCAGGACCACAGAACTGTTGCAGCTGCCTGCCTTCCAGAGCTGCTTGACGAGCTATTTCTGTAGAATGGGCTTGGGTGCCGAAGACACAGTGCTGCGGGCAGCTATAGTAAACAGGAACTAAGATGGGAGTGAAAGGGTTAAATAGGGGCCAGCCTGCTAGGCTCAGGGAAGTGGCTGAGCTGTTCCTAGGGAAGATTAAGTGGTATTTCTAGGCTTGAGAGATCTACCTGGGCTAGATGCTGGGCGCCAAAAAAAAATGGGGGGAAAGAGAGACTGTGGGACAGGAAAGGGAGCTTGGGAAGAACCCCATGAGGGTCCCCCATTTCCCTGCCATTAATCCCTTGCCTAGCAGAAAGGTTCTGCTGCCTCTTAGCTGTGTGGCACTGGACAAGCCCTTAACTTCTCTGAACTACAAAGTCCTCATCCATAAAGTAGGGAGAATAACTCCTGTTCCTCTCATAGGGTGCTATCAGGGAACATTTGCCAAACATCTGAGGCATACTAGGTGTTCAAAAAACAGGGTCCCATTTGTCATGAGGAGGACGGTGACTCTTCAAGTAGCTAACCGTCCACAAGTCAGCCAAAATGTCATTGGAACCACTGATTAAGCCGTTCCTCATTTCTGTTGTACTTCCTCAGCCAGAGGAAAGCCCCAAACCTGGGGTCTAGGCTGTCCACTGTGTAGGCAGGACTGGCTCTCTACCTTTACTGATGCCAAAGAGCCACAGACCCACCTTCCTTGCCCATACTGCAAATCTTTAGCAACCAACTTAATGTCAAATCAATAATACAGGCTGCACAAAACAGGGTCAGTAAGTGTGGGCAAGGTATGACCTTCTTTACTTATCTATTAAATGTAAAACATCACATTTTCTCAATTCTAAGATGTACTGATGGGTGGTATGATGAATGTATTTAACCACAGCTAGGGGGAGGCACCTCACTGATAATAAAATACACCCTAGTTTGGGGATCATTAATGTGGAAGAAAATGTGCTCCTCAGAACCAAGGACAAAGAGTGATAGTACCTCCCTAAGAAGGGAGAGTAGAATATTCTCAACAATATAAGGTGGGAAAAATACCAAGCACAGGCTGAGAACACAGGAAGTCGTCACTGAGAAGGTGCTTGCCTGACTTTGCTAGCCCGCTTCTGTCCTCCAGAAAGCCTTTCTCCTCCCGGAAATTTGGCACAGGGGGCTAGTAGCCTGGCTGGACTTCCTTGTGGGGGCCAAGGTGGAGGAAAGGGCCCGATGGACCTATAGAGGTAGGGGAATTCAGAGAACTTGTTTTGATAGAAACTGAAACTCCTCTTCTTGCTGATGCTGCACTTGTGGGCAATGTGCACCTGCTCTTCCCTCTCAGAGTCCAGTTGGAAGAAGGTCCCCCACCACCTCACTTCTGTCTCCAACCCAAAGAGGGCTCGGAAATCCTTAGTACAATACTACAACTGGTTCTCCCAAAGCCTTTTTATGCTCCAATTCATTCCATCCTCACCCCAAAAATCCCAACTTTACAGAGGAGGGATACTGAGGTATAGAAATGTGGCACGGCTAGCCCAAGGTCACACATTTGGGAGGGTGAAGGGGAGGCCAGGCTCACAAGGAGTAACTGGTGCCATTGAGCACTGATGCCCCAGGTGACATTACCACCCCTTCCCCAATCCAACTATCACCTTAGCCACCTGACTCTCTGGGGCGAAACCTGATCCTGTCTACCTCAGTTGCCCCACCAGCACAATCAGGAATCAGCTGGAAAGGCTGAGGATAAGGCAAAGATTACAGACGTCAGAGGTTGTACTCCCCATGAGGATCACAGAGGTCAGCATGAATCTTACCTCCCAGAACCCATTTCTGCCTTTTCTCTGAGTGTACAGAGACACCAGCATAGAAATGCACATGTGCGCACACACGCAGCCAGCAGATCCTGCCAAAGATGTTCCCTGAGGCCAAATTCCCACATGACAACCCTCACAACTACAGACAACTACTATTGCATTCAACAACTAGATGCCCTTGCCATCAATGAGAAAAGACTGAAGGCTGGACAAGATGCGAGGCTGTGAAACTGAGGACTCCGCCCCTACTTCCCAGCCTTTGCCAGGGTTTGGTTGGGCGGAGGAATCAATAGTGCTAAAAAACTTGCTCGAAGCTCCCTCTGCTGGCTGCCTGGGAGTAGATCACCTAAACCTCAGTAATTCTTCCTCCTCAGGTTCCCTAAAATGTAGTCACTGTTTGCTGAAGAGTTATGTGGAGAAGCAAGACAGGAGAACCTGACCATCTAAAGGAGTCTAAGTACAGAAGTTTAAGTTTAGAGGCACCTGAGAACTGCCTCCCTGTCAGGCTGATGCTGCCTGCCTACCTGCCTGCCAGAAGAGCCACAGGCAAGTTCCACTGAGGACAGAAAAAGATGCTTGATGTCTGCAGGGAATCTAAAAACAAACCACACAAATGTGTGTACGCACAGCAGCAGAAGGAGACAGGGACCTGGTTCATTCCCACTTCCCTCCTGGCCCAGTGAGAACCCTGGCCCCACTGAGATGAGCCAGGAAAAAAGGCTTCACCTGCCTGTCAAGCAACTGTGGTGCACACCTAGCAGCTTGTGGCCCCAACTACCCCAAATGGCACAGCCTCAGTGAGGAAACAGCAGAACTTGGCTACCTTGATAGTGTGATCTGAGTTTCCTGCTCCTCTTACTTAGATTCCCATGGCAAAGAAGGGAAGACTGAAGGAGACAGCACAAAGGCCAACAGAAGCTGGTGTACATGGTGGTCCATGGGAATCTTCTTCTGGCCTGGTTCAACCTTGAACCTTGATAGTCTGACGTTGGCCCATGTGACCTAGATAATAGGGTCTATTGAGGCCTGTTTCCCCATTTATAAAACAGTCGAAATTGTCATAAGATTCAGCTCTCCAATGCTGATGGTCCATGTTCCAAGACCAAAAGGCCCAGACGAGTGGGCTTGGCTAATGTTTCTGGACCCCAGTGCCATACATGCATATCCCCAGCTGCTTCTCATGCATATTTGGCCTCCACTTTGCCTACAGAGGGCAGGGTTAGGACCAGAGGTTTTTACTGAGTCAAAGTCATATGGGAAGAGGAAGGGAGGAGAGATACAGGCTCACATTTCCAGGAGGATGTTTTCTGAGCACAGAAGGGGCAGGGTGTGCCACAGAATACCTCTGAAACTTAGCCTCATACTTACACGCCACCTAAGCTTTCACTAATGCTCGTAAGTCCCCAGTAGAAGGTGGTGGGAGAGAACTGGACACAAGTAGTGGATAGTGGTTCACACCAGGGACACCCAGACCTCAGAGGAAAAACAGAGTAGAAAGTCACCTGCCTCAGGATTCCCAACAGTAGAGGGCCACAGACTCCTAATTGGAAAGAAGTAAGGCCCAGAGGGGTCAAGAATACAGCTGAGATCACCCAGCTAGTTGACAACTAAGAAGCTAGGGCTTTCCTAGGGCCACAGAAAAAATGTGTCCTTTGGATACCTATGGGTTCCCATGCCAGCTCTGCCACTAATGACCCTAAGCATGTCATTTCCTTTTCCTGAGTCTCGATCTTCTCATCTGTCTCATGGGATAGTAATCCCAATTTTGTAGATGAACCTGAAACACTCAGCTGAATGCCTACCAAAGAGTTGAGGTCAAGGAACAGCAGAGTGACCTCTATGTCTATAATCCCAACTCCCACCCTCAGTTATGTGCTCCTTCCACTGCTCAATGTATGGGAGGAAGTTAGAACCTGTGGCCTTCTTACCAAAGCCTATGGTGGCTACCACCTGTTCCTGTCCAAGCCATGCTGGAAGCGGAGGGGCAGCAGGAAGCCTGAGGACAAAGTCCCTTTCTCAAACACATGTCCTGTGCATTCTGCCCCAGGAAAAACTCCAGATGAGGCCTAGAGACACAGGAGTCATGTACTTCTGGGGAAAGACCATGGGCTTCTGAGGTTTTACGGAGAAAAGCCAAGGGCAGCTCAGTCAGGGGAAATGTATAACCATCATGCTGATAAGGAAAGGCCTTCAACCTGCCATGGTCAGCTATTCCTGTAAGCTCAGAGCCCTTACTGGAAGGCTCCAACAGGGTAATGGTCAGAGGATATTTGGGGGAAATAGCTAGATACACACACAAATATTGCTCTTGACATGGGTTACTGCAGAAGCCAGTAACTTCCCCAAGTTCTGTGTCAAAGACTGCTCAAGACTCAGATCCCCAGCTGCATTCTCTGACCCTCACTCTACCAGCAGCTCTGCTTATCCCACAAACAGCATAAGGTCTGAGCACAGAGCCTAGCACTGAACAGGCACTGAACAGGTCTCCACTTATTATTTGCCTGCCTTTGGTCCAAAATGCCCCAAATCCAGCTCTTTCTCTAGGAAACATCCCAGGGAGAACATAGACTTGAGCCACAGGGATAGAAAGGTTGGGATTTTCCAAGCCCAGTAGAGTCTACTGCTTGAACCACCTCTGCCTGGTAGTATGGGAGAGGCAACCACTCACTTCTTTCTTTCGCCCATTCAGAAAACATTAGTGGCTCTGAGGCACAACTAAGAACAGCATTTAGGCTTTACCAATGCTACTGTTCATAGGGCCAACTATGTGTCAGGTACTAAAGGTAATCTCATTTAACTGTTACAACCCTGGGTCTTTTAGCTTCGTGTTACGGATAAGAAACAGGCTCAGGATAAAAAAGCTGCTTGTCCAAGGCCACACCAAAAATCAGCAGCATGACCCGAAATAGAGCCTGGGTCAGTCTAGTCTACCAGCAAACATGGGATACCCATAGACTGAGAATAAAAAATCTAGAATGGATTTAAGGAACCCTTAAGAATCAAGACCACTTCATAGATGGGCAATGGAAGTTATGAGTGAGGGCCAGAACAAGAAGATAGGGTTTGACTCCCAGCTTAAAGCTCCTATCAGAGAGCACTTGTCCATCGTAGATATCAGAGTCTCAAAGGGAGAATCAGATCACACTTCCAGTTTCCCTTGGACACTAGCACAGGACCTCATGAGTGTTTGTTGGGTCACAAATCAGAGCCAGAGGGGCCTCAGAGATCTAGCTCAGGCTGGACAGTAGATGGTATTAAGGAATTATTAATTTTGTCAGGTATGATAATGGAATTGTGGTTATGTTTAGAGAGACAGAGACACACACCTGATCTGTCAGAGAAATATTTACAAATGAAATGACCCGATGTTGGGGTTTTGCTTTAAAAATAATCGTTTCAAAAGAATGAGAAAGATGGGGCAGGGTAGTGGTGAAACAGGGTTGGCCATGTGTTGATGACTATTTGGAAGATGAATGATGAGTACATGAGGGTTTGCTATTCTACTTTTGTGTAAATTTTTTAAAAAGATCTATGATCCCAAGATGAGAGTAGTATGCTGTGGTTCAGAGCCTGGGCCTCAGATTAACCTAACCCAGACCCCGACCCCTGGCTCTACCACATACTATCTGACCCTCAGCAAACCACTCCCCATATGAGCTGCTTTTCTCATCTGACAAATGGAAGCAATAGTACCAATACTTACCCAGCTTGGGGAAAAATTTAAATGGTCTCCTGTAGTACCTGACAGAGAAACCTGTCCCTAAGTAATGTCATTTTCTTTAATACTATTATTGCTGTTATCACTTTCACACTGCCTCAAGACCAAGGGCTAGAGGCCAGAGATACTAACTTGAGGCTGCGGCCTGGAATCTCTAAAATACCAGCTAACTCTGCCTCCAATACTTTCTCAGGGGTTACCTTTAATAACTGGAACACAACTCAGGGGCACCCCCAGGCCCTTGAAGGCTAAGGCAGAGACTCACCTACAGCCCGGAAGAGACAAGCACCGTCCTCCTTCATCTGCTTGATGATGAAGCCCTTCTTGTCTCGCAGGGCCTTTTCAAACCAGTGCTCCTGCTGGAGGGAGAAGTGAGGGTCAGCAACAGGAAAGGCCTGTACCCCTTCCCCAGGGCCCTGCCCTCAAGCTCCTGAGGGACCCAGCTGATTAGCTGAGAGGATACTGGACAGGCTCAAGTTCTCAGCCCTGGTGGACCACTCCATGCATGTGGAACGGGAAGAAATCCTTTCTTTTAGGGCATCGGTTATTGTGTGAGCAGAAGACTTGCTCCCAGAGGGGCCCCAATTGCCCTGAGAACAGACGTTCCAGCTGCATTCTGCCTCCTGCTGACCATCATGGCAGCCAGAGGCCCAGAGCTGGCAAGTACCTGGGAGAAGAACTTGGCTCTACCTCAAGGTGTTTCAGCTGGGTCACTCTTAGGGTAAGAGAGAGATGTTAAGAAGGGAGTGACTGGCAAGATCCTGAGCCCCACATATAGCTAGGGAATTCTAAGATCTTACATTAGGCAAAATATATTACACAAGGCAAAATATATGTAAAATATGATCTCATTTGTGATTGAACACATTTAACATATATATGTATATGCACATGTATACAAACACACATGCACACAAAGTTGGGGAGGCTATACAACAGAATATTATCCCTAAGTATTGGTAGTACAGGTGATTTTACTTCACTTCCTTCTTTATGAGATGTACACTACCTTGTCCAAAACTATAAAACTCAAGAAGTTTTGAAAACCCAAGGTCTTCATCTAACTCATTTGGCATCATAACCTGATATAAGCTGGAGGTTAATATTCAAACATTTCCAAGCAGAAAAATTTAGGTATTTGATTATGAGGTGCTGCCATAGACCCCACCAGGGGTGTTACAGAATACACAGCATACATACAAGGTGACTTTCCTAAATTCTAAATTTTTTCTAAATTCCAAAGCACATCTGGCCCCAAAGAAAATTCAGGTTAAGTGAACCTGTACAAATGTGTATTTTCAGATATATTTTTAAAAAAATAATGTAGAGATTAGAAAAAACATATAGAGGATTTTTAGGGCAGTGATGAGACTACTATGTACAATACTATAATGGTGGATACATGTCACCATACATTTGTCCAAACCCACAGAATGTACACCACCAAGAGTAAACCCCAATGTAAACTATGGACTTTGGGTGATTGTAATGTGTCAATGTAGGTTCACCAATTG
Source organism: Rousettus aegyptiacus (assembly GCF_014176215.1). Lineage (NCBI taxonomy): Eukaryota > Metazoa > Chordata > Mammalia > Chiroptera > Pteropodidae > Rousettus > Rousettus aegyptiacus. The sequence continues at coordinate 31,376,576 of NW_023416312.1, forward strand.
TAATAAATATATCACTTTGGTGTGAGATGTTGATAATGGGGGAGGCTATTTATGTGTCAGGGCTAGGGGTATATGGAAACTCTCTGTATCTTCTGCTCAATTTTACTGTGAACCTAAAACTGTTCTAAAAAATAAAGTCTATTAAAAAATATGTATCCACATGTTACTTGAAGCAATTTCCAAAACAAAACAAACCTGAAGCAGCAGATCTTTCCTAGGCCCCTCACGCCCTCTGCTGGCTACCAGAAGCCAGCCTAATCCAGCATCAGAGCTAACAACCAGAAGTCCCAAGCCCGCTCCTTGGGGATACCACCCTACCCAGGGATTTATAAGATCCGGGCTAATGCCAATCAGAAGGGATCACCTCTCTGCAGGCCTTTTCCCCTAGCTCATGTAAGGTAGGAAGCACAAGGTTTGAAGGCCAAAAGCTCTAGGTTCGAATCCCAGCTCTGTTGCTCACTTGCTGTATGAGTTTAGGTAAGCTACCTGAACTCTCCAATCCTCAGTTTCCTATCAAACAGGGGATATGTAATCTGACAGGGCTGTGAAGAAGCTCAGAGGAGCTTCAGGACCAGAAAAGGCTTCGTAAATAACATACCATATACTGGTGAGGTGGTAAGCAGTCACAGAAGGAGTGAGACAGGCACAGAGAGATAATGCACAACTGAGACCCTCAGAAAGTTCTAGGTGAGTGACTGAACAGGAAGGAACAAGGAAGGGGTGACAAGGGAATACCCAGCAGGCCCCACTTTCAGGGCCCACACCATGGGTAGGTATGACTGGCTTTCCAGAGATGACAAAGGCACTGGGAAGACCTTAATGGGCTTCCATGAGCAGCATAGAGACTTGTTTGTACATAACATTCCTGTAGTCCAGGTGTCCCTCCTGCCCCAGAGGCTGTAAATGAGCACACTCCAGCCAGTTGCCCCAAGTCCATCCCTGTATGGTGGGGTCAGCCATCTCCCAGCACCATGGCACCTGCTCCAGCCAGAAGTTTCCAGCAGAGAAACTGCAACTATGGCTACAGCCTCAGACTGGACAATAGCTCTAAAAAAGGGCACACAGCAACCTCCTGCCCTCGAATGTAGGAGGAAAGAAGATCAAAAGAGAAAAGAGGATCAAAGAAGATGAAAGAGCACCTACTTATTTACCCACCAAAGGTTTATCAGGCAGCTACTAAGTCAGACCCTGGGCTGGCAGAGGCCAGAGAAATTAAATCAGACCTGCTCTCTACCCTTGGTAAGTTCACACACTGCTAGAGGTGTGTCGGCAATGACTACACACAAGTGTGAGGAGGGCTGTGAAAGAGATGAACACATGGATGCTGGGGAACACAGAGGAAAGGACCTGGCCAGTCATTAAGGCAGACACCTGAGAGGAGGTGCCATCTGAGCAAAGGATTAAAATACCAAGATCTCCAGAAAAGCTTGTGAATTGGATAAGAAATTACTTCTGCCACAAAACACCAGGGATTTCAGAGGCCAGCAATGAGCTCGACAGAGCTTAAGTCCCAGGTAGGACTAGGAGGGGAAGTAGGGCTGGGCCAGGAAGAAAGATGAACTCATATTAGCCAAATGCCTGTACCATGCCAGATGCTAGATGCAAAAGGTGACCTCATTTAATTGTCCTTACCACAGCCCAGATGGTGGAAAGCGTTACCCTCATTTTATGAAGGCAGAAAGAACTGGGAGTTTGGGCACCAGCAAGACCTAGTGTAGAGGCAACAGGGGAGGCCTCATGAGCTATAACATGGAGACATAACTAGCAGACCATCCTGGGAAAATCCTGGTTGTCCCTAAAAATGAAGACCTGGGCATACCCTTTGCACAAAGCTTTGGTCCTAGAACAGTCAGGGTGGCAGCTGAGCCTGGAATTGGAGGCCAAACCACTAGCCACCCACTGGCTTTGGCACCTACAGCCTGAGTCTGGATTCTGGCTGAAACCCCTTCTCTCTCTCTCTCCCTTTGGAGAGAGAAAACAGGGAGGTCTTGGGTTCCAGAAAGAGTTTAGACAGTCAGTCCCATGAGCTCCTAGCACAGTCTCTTCCTTCCCCCAGCTAGACAGGAGCCTCCAAGAAAGGTGCCAACTCAGAATTTGTTTAGGAACATGACCCAGGAAGGACAAGCTAGTGGGAGTGAAGGGTGGAGGCTGGCCCAGTTATAAAGAAGTTTAAGCTACATCAATGCCCTGGCCTGAGAAAGTCAAGTCCAGACCCTTAATCTTGCAAGCCCACTACTGAAACTATAGGCAAGTCCCTCCACATCTCTGAGCCTCCACAAAGGGGTTGGGCAAAGCTCTCTGACACCAGGAGATTCCAGGTGCAAGACTGCAACCTACTAGTCCAAAGGCCCAAGAAAAGTTGAAGTAGACAGTGGCACCCAAATGACAGGTTCCAATCCAGCACCAATTATTCGCCATACGATGAGCTGCTCTAGAGTTTTCCAACAATAGAGATACTAGGCAGACTCAAATATTACAGGACTCTGCCCAGTAGGAGAGAATTTAATGATGAGTTCCCTTTCTCTCCCTGGAAGAGAAACAAAAACACCCCTGTAGTAGGCTGAATAACGACCATCCAAACATATCAGGCCCTAACCCCTGGAACCTATAAATTTTACTTTATAAGGAAAAAGGGTCTTTGCAAGTGTGACTAATTTAAGAATCTTGAGATGCAAAGATTATCTTGGAGTATCTGGATTGGACTTAAATGCAATCACAAGTGTGCTTAGAATAGCAGAGGAAGATCTGATACAGACTAAAGAGGAGACCACACATACACAAAGATGATGATGATGTGAAGACAGGTAGAGATCAGAGCAATGTGCTCACAAACCAAGGAATGTTGCCAGCCTTCAGAAACTGAAAGAGGTTTTCCTCTAGAGCCTCTGGAGGTAGTACAGCCCTGCCAACAGTTTGATTTTGGACTTCTGGCCTCCAGAACTGAGAGACTACATGTCTGTTGTTTTAAACCACCTGGCTTATAGTAATTTGTCATAGCAGCCACAGAAAAATAATACAACCCTTTGTAGCACTCCTGGTGTGAACTGTGAGGCAACATTACATGGCTCTCACCCCACAGGATCCACCTCTCCAGGGAAAGGGTTAGAAATAACGCAGCAGGGGCCTGGACTCTCCCACAGCCTGAGAAGCTGCTGATCCTGCCCACCGATGAATGAGCTTCCACTGAAGGCGGAAAGGGGCAGAGGAAGATGGCGGCAGCAATGGCAGCTCACAGACAGATGTCTTCCCAGAGCCCACGGCCAAGAGGTACTTAGTATTCTGGGCTTCACAGCTCTATCCGAGCAAGCCTGGTGCCAAGACCACTTCCCCTCAAACACCCAGGAACACTGGCTCAGCTCCACTAGCAAAATGCAGGCAACTCATCCAATAAGAGACAGATGCACTGCTCTTCAAGAACCAACACAAGATCTCCAGAGTGGAGAAGTGGAAAAAGAGGAAGGACACTGGGTAAGTGGTTAAAAAATGAAGATTCTATTATTCACAAAAAGAAATGTAGTACTATGCATGCTACAACATGGATGAGCCTTGAACATATTATGTTGAGTGAGAGAAGCAAGTCACAAAGGACTGCATATTGTATGATTCCATTCAAATGAAACATCAGATGAAACAAATCAATCAAGACAAAAATAAAAGTAGATAAGCAGTTGCCAGGAGCTGGGAGATTAAGAGACTGGTGGACGATGATGCGAGGTTTCTTTTTGAGGTGATGAAAATGTTCTAAACTTGATTGGTTGTGGTGATGATCGCACCACTGTGTGAGTACACTAAAAGCCACTGAATTGTAACATCTTAAATTGGTGAATTGTACGGTGTGTGAATTACTTCTCAATAAAACTGTAAAAAGAAAAAAAAACCCCAAGGACCTATAGCACTGGCCGAGGAGAAGGAAACAATACGGCTTGAAACTTCGTAGCATACCCCCAAAGCCAAGGGGCCCCACTCAAAACTTTCACGATGGGTTGGGGGAGTGGGGAACAGGGAATTAAAGAACATGTTACGACTAGCTTCATAACACCGAGTCCAACCACCCTCCTCAACACTACCCATTTTATGAATGGAGAAATTGAGGCCTACAAAAGGGAACTGCCTGAAGATACAGAACGCAAAGCCAGGGGATCACTTCTTGCGATATACCACTCTGCTTCCCCACTAGAGGAATCGGCAGGTTCCTAAATGCCAAATAAAGGGTCTTGGCTAACAAAAACTAGTCGTTTACAAAGGCTCCTAGGAAGAACCCAGATGATCCTGGGGAAACTGCAAGAGAAGAATCAACCAAGGTCTGAGGTGGGCCAGGTCAGGTATTTACATACTCAATCTGATCACACTGGCTTAGGTGGACTTCTGTTTTTGTTTTTGTTTTGTTTTGTTTTGTTTTTTAAAAAGGCAGCTCAGAATTTGCCTAAAGCTGTAAAGCAGCTAAGCAGGAGACCTTGGAATGTGAATTGAGGCATTCCCAGTTCCAAAGCCCTGACAGGCAACCCTGAGCTTATTCACCACAGCACAGATAGCCAAAAAAAAATTAGTCTACCAACCCTGAGCCTTACACCAAACAGGCCACTTGTCTTGCCCACCAAGCTTGGATGGCTGGGAGGAAATAGAGTAGGGGCAGGGGAGTGGGGGGAGGAACATGGTTCTTTCTCAAAAAAGACACCCACCATTCTCTGTCACCTCTAGGTCCAGAGAACTTTGGTGTGAGTTCCCTAAAATCCCAAAGCTAAATGATATCCCACCAGCTCCTTACCTGACCAATGAGGAAAGAGGCCCAGAGAGCATAAGCAGAACTATTCTGGTTCATCCAGCAAAGCGCCAGCAAAGCCTGAGTGAGAACCCAGGCACCCTGGCTACAGTGCCAGGTCCAGCTTCTCCCATCACCTCAGCATGCATGACTCCTTCTCAAAATGTTCTGTGGGGTCCTCAAGCTGAGAATGCTTTCAAGATATTCTTTTCATATGGTAGACTCTCAGCAAAGTAATCATGCCTGAGAAAGAAAACCCCTGACCCCAGGGTGCCAAAAGGGCTCCTAAAGGCAATAGAGAGGTACGGTGACAGCATTGGGACAGACAGGAAGTCTGAGTAATCAGAACAAGGATCAGATTCATCATGTGGGCTCCCTCATAACAACTCCCCTCTTTCCCAAGGGCTCTAATTGGTCTCCATGCTACAAATGCCCCAGTGACTGACTGTTCAGGACCAAGACTGGGTCAGCAGAATCTCCCCCTCTTCTCATCCCCACAAGGTCCCAAGTTGGCCCATGTGAAGCAGGGAGAAGTATCATCTTCCTTCTTTTGTCCCAAGAAGTGGGAAGACAGGAAGCCTCTCCTCTGTCATTGGGAAGGGAAGTTATCATGCAACCATAGAGCTTTATTTCCAAGTTCTTATAGGAATAAGTTTAAGGGAGGAACTCCCAGCCCAGGAGATGCAAAGGGTATATAAGGAGGTCTCTTTCTAGTCACCATGGCAGCACATGACTTTCTTCCTCTCTTTCCCTGGAATCAGGGATGTATCACTCCCTGTTTCTATGGAGGAGGAAAGGCAGACTTTACCCCAACCAGGAAGAGAAGAAATAACTCCTGGCCCTGACCTTGTGGGTCCAGATCATTTAACCTGCTTGGAGTAGTAATGGGTAGAAAGACAACAAAGATGGGGGCTCCTGTGAAGTACAGAAAGATTTACCTGAGCCAAAGGGGAGAGGGTTATGGGTGGAGAACTTCCCTGGAGTGAGGATGTCCCAAACCCCTTTTCCTGTCTCTGGGAAGAAAAAAACTTGTTGAAAGCAATTCAGGAAGCTCAGACTATTTCCCTGATCCTGGAAATGAGAAGCAAGCAGAATCAAGTCAGGGAGTCTCAGAATATCCCCTAGTTCTTGAGGGGAGGTCTCAGTTCCCATGTGCCCAGTAACTGACAACATTCTCATAGAAAGTAGGGGAATCTTCCTGTCCTGAGAGTAAGGGTTTCTTATGACTGTGAAGAACACTCAGGTACTTCAATCTAATGGGGAGGCATCGGGCCACACTGAGGAGGATCTCATGTCCTTCTCCCTGGTGGTAAAGAATTGCCTGGTTGGGGCAGGGGAGAGCCTCATACCCAAGGGGGTAGGGCTTAGACCCCTCCCTAAGGTAAAGGATCGCTTGTCCTTGAGGGAAGCTTAGGCCCCAGAAAGAGGCTCAGACTCTTTTCCACCTTACCCACGTCCCCAAGGGGAGTGGGCGGTTCTCAGGACTTATTTCACAGGTGGAGGTAGTCTTAGGCTCTAGTCCTCAAGGCAGAAAATCTTATGTCCTTAAAAGGACCCTATGACTTGGGTATATGTATGCTGTCTCTAAGGTGACAGTCAGTACTCTCAGGGCAGGCTCAGGTCTCAGGTCCTAAGGTGGAGAAATATCTTATGCACCTGGGGGAAAGTTCAAACTCTCTGGGGTGAGAGGGAGGGTGTTGGAGAGGGGCTCAGGACCCTATTCTCCTGGGACTCTATATCCATGCCAAGAAAAGGGTCTCAGGAATCAATTCTGGTGTGTGTGTGTGTGTGGGGGGGGGTCCTGTTCCTGAGAGGTACCTTAAGTTCCTTAAGGGGGAAGCTGAGACCTCATCTATACATACACAGCAGTCCCTGGAGTATGTATGTCTCTTGTCCTTGAGGAAAATCTCAAATGTCCTTGGTACAGGGGGTCTCAGGCCCTTAAAGACAGGCTTAAATCCTTAGAGAGGCCTCAGATTCCACCTCTAGTATCCATGCTGCCCATGTCCCCTGAAGAGTGATCTCAGGCTTGAGTCCCCATGTTGGAAATCAAGTCCCTAACAACAAGCTCAAGCACTTGGAGTGGGAAGGACTCAGATGCCCGTTGCAGGGGGAGAGGGGACTATTATGTCCCCAAAAGATGTATCAGTCCTTCATAATTAGGGTAGAAGGAGCTTACACCCCTGTGTGTGGGAGGGTATCTCAGACCACCAAGGAGAACACTCACAAATACCAGTTCCTGAGAAGAAAGGCTCCCTAAATACTTCACCTTGCCTGGGACCTCTGCAGGGAGATATCAGTCTCAAGAGATTTCGGACCTAATCTCTGAAAGTCTCAGTCCTTAAGCAGGGGTAGTCTTAGGCTCCAGTATCCAAAACAGTGAGTCTCATTTTCTTGAAGAAATACTCTGGCCTGGTGGAAAAGGAGGATAAGGGAGAGGGACCAAAGGTCTATCACTTAAAAGAAGCTTAAGCTCCTGGAGAGAAAATCGGACTCTTGTCCCCAAGGAGGTCTCACACTATTGAGAGGAAGCACAGACCCTTATCACTTAGAGAATGAGTCTTGTGTACCCTACTAGAGTTCCTGGTATCTGGATATTGGATTTGGCCCTTTCCCCAAGGGGAAGGGAATCTTATTTTTCCAAGAGAAGTCTCGTATCCTTGGAGGAAAGCTCAGAAGACTCCTCTAACGTGGATGTGTTGTGTGTGTGCCAGGCCCTTGAAGCCAGGCTTAGGACCTCTGAGGAAGTCTCAAATCCCACTGCTGAGTGGTCCTGTGCTGTGTTCCCCTAAGAAGTGGGAGAGGTTGTCCTATACAGAGTGTCTCAGAACCCTGAAAAGGTTTAGGTATCTTGGGGACACACAGATATCTCTGAGGTCTCCACCTTACTTATGTTCCCTGGAGGGAGTCTTAGACTCTTTTTTTCAGAGGGGAAAAAAATCTCAAGCCGTTGTATACTGACCAAGGTCCCTTGAAGAGTCAAGAGACTCCCCTCTTAGGAGGCATTCCATCCTGCCTGTGTCTTCTGGGGAGTTCCCACCCACTAGCCCTACAAGATGAGGTCCCAGGGCCTGAAAGAGACCACCGATCCCATCTTTACATTCTTCGTCTTATCCTGGAGCCTCTAACCTCAAGTCCTTGAAGAAAAAGGGGTGGGGGAAGAGAGTGTCTCACACCCCTACCACCAGAGAAAAAGAGTGTCAGCCTCCGGAGAAAACATTTAAGTCCCTTGGGGAGATCTCAAACAGCGTTCCTTGGGTCCCCAGTGTGAGAATCCCATCCACCATACCCGTTCACCTGTCAGCCCCAGCCCATACCTGCTCGACAGTGGCAGGGTCCATAGCTTCGATACGTGCTGCAGCCGCTTCATACTCGTCCTCACTGTTGTAACCTGCGCCAACCTCTTCACGCTCAGGGCTGCCCCCGCCAACCGCGCCAACCCCGGGGGCTTGACGCCGCCGCTTGCTGTGGCCGGGCCCCGAGCAGCAGCTACCCACGCCCACCGTACCGCCCACGCCCACCACCACGCCCGCCGCGCCCACACCTGCCGCTGCTGCACCCAGTGCGTCGCCGGGACCGCCACCGGGACCACCAGGACCCCCACAAGGAGGAGGCGAGGCCTGCTGTGGCCTGGGGCCTGCCACGGCGCCGGGCGGCACCGCCAGTGCCCAGCGGTGAAGCGCGCCCGGTGGCCCCGGTAGCGGGCCCTGAGGTGGCGGTGAGGCCCGCGGACGGGCCCCTACGACGCCCGAGTCGCGGTCGCGGTCGCCACCGCCCACACCCGTGCCGCCGCCGCCCACGCCCACACCCCCGCCGCGGCGCGGCGCTGGGGGCAGCGGCCCAGGCGGCGGCGGCTCGTTGGTGGGGTCGGCGTCGGGAGGCGGCGGCTTCTTTTTAGGAAGAATAGTCATGGCGGCACCGCCGAGTACCCTCAGCAAACGCGGCGCGGGGCACGCTGGGAGAGAACCCGGATGGGGGGGGGGGGCTACTGTGGTGCGCCAAGCACGACGGGATCGGCGGGACCCGGATAAAGGGATTGAGGCACCGCGGTGTTCGAGAACCGTCGGCGGTGCGCGCGTCACGCGACAGGAGAACCCGGATGTGAAGTCCAAGGTGAAGGCAGCACGGCGAGTTCAGTGTCGCCTTCTCTCCGAGTTCGGCAAGTTGATTGCAATGCTCGTTCTAGCCTTCTGCTTCAAAGGAAACAACCAAAACAAGCACCTCTTTGCCCCGCCCCCTCGCAGGTTCTTGAACTACCGGGTGGGGCCCCGGGGCACCGCGCACGCGCGTCAGAGCACAGCCCCGCCTCTTGCTCGGAAGTACGTGGGCAGAAATCTTCGCTGCCGCCACAACAATTGCGAGCATCAACCAATCGAAGCGGCTGCGTGGGTTCTCGCTGACGCCCAAGGGCCAGTCAGAGGCGAGCGATCGCCCTTCCCGTGCCCTCCGTCTCAGATTTCAGTCAAAGTGGGCAACCTTGTTCCTTGGCCTTTTCGTCGCTGCCGTCCCGCTCTTGACCTCTATACCCGAGAATCTGACTGCAGGCTGGTGTACTGCGACAGGATAGTGTGGTCTGCCTTATACACGACAGTTTCAAAAGCACCACCCTCCCAGGCTCCCTACTTGGCCGCTGTCAGTCAGACTGACAGGAAAATATCAACACTCCCAGAGCGTAGCAATCCCCTGAAGCGTCAGTTCCGGCCCCACCCACCTGTAAATCCACACCAGTGGAGAGGTGGGCGCCCACTTCACCCTGGCAATTAGCCAAGTGCTGTGGTAATTGGTTAAGAGATGCCGTCACTCGCGTTGGACAGGCCAACCTTGAGACAAACAAACACTGTGTAGACGGTGTTTGAGAAGCGTTCACGCCCTCTTTGGCACCACCGCATGTTCGCCCTCGCGTTGAACTCCCCACTCCTGTGGCTAGTGCGCAGTCGCTCACAGTTCTTTTCCCCACCCCAAACTGAGTTTATGTGGATCCAACAAAACTATGAGCCAGGTCTGTCACTAGCCAGCGTCTTGCAATGGGATTGGTAAAAATTCCTGCTACTTAGCAGCTGGAGAGAGCTCCGAACTAATCCTAGTTCTGCCTCTCCTGTCTGAGTGATCTCTGGCAAGTCATTTGACATCCACCCCATCCTCAATTTATACTTCTCTATAAAATGGCAATAATAATTCCAATTTAAGGATCAGAGATTAATTCATGCTTGTAAAGGGACTGGTGCTGGTCCTGGCACATAGTAAGTGCTCAATAAATTAGTTGGCTTTGGAGTCAGGAAGACCTCATTTCCAGGCATGATGAACCATTACCAACCATAGGACCTTGAGCAAGTCATTGTGTCTCAAATTGGAGGCTACTCATGTGTAAAATGGGAATGATAATGCCTGCCAAGACTACCTCAGGGAGTAGTTATGGGGTTCCGATGAACTCATGAACCAATGTGTTGTGAGAGGTGAGGGCTCCCTATGTCTTAGGAATCAAGACATACAACCCGTTGACTGAAAGACCAGAAAGGTCTTCTGGGTGCTGCTTAACTTTCTCCCTTCAGATGCTGATCTTGGTTGAAGCCTTTCTTGAAGGATGTCAGTAATAAATTGACTTGTGTTTTCTGTTCATTAGACTTAATGGGAGAGGACTCACGTTTACTGGGCCTACTAGTGTTCAGAGCATTGTGCTCAATACCCGTGCACATTATCCCGTTGAATCTTTCATGAGCATCTCACTCAACCCATGTACCCCAGTCCCTACTGGATATTTGCCAGCACTACACATCTAAAACTGAACTTAGGATATTAATTGTAACCAATCATCGCCAAGTACTTACTACATGCCTGGCACTGCAATGTTCCTTTTAACAGAGAATGGCACCTCCATCCAGCTTGTGGCCACACCAGAAACCTAGGATTCAGCCTTGACGGCTCCCCCTTCCTCAATTCCCAGATGCTTGCCAATCCCAAGGCTTGCCAATTCTACCTCTCAGATCTCTTGAATGTCAACTCTTACTGCCACTACCTGGTCCAAACTGCCATCACCTACCGACTAGACCACTGCAAAAGCCTCCTCACTGCTCTTCTCTCCAGGACTATTTCTCTAGAATACACTCTCCACAAACAGAATGATCTTTCTGAAACACAAACCTCATGATGACTTTTCTGTTTACAAGCCTTCAGAGGTCTCTATTATCCTTAGGATGAAGTCCAAAATCTGTATCCTAGCTTCAAATGCCTTTTGTGATCTGGCTTATCTCTACACTTTCACCCTCATTGCAACCTCACACTCTCCTCCCCAGCTATACTCAGCTAATTTCAGTTTTCCAAAGGCCCCAAGTTCACTCTCTAACCTCCAGGCCATTGTATATGCTATTCCCTCTGCCTGAAACATTTTTACCCTTTTGTCTTTTGCCTGGCTAACTTAAACTCATTCTTCATATGTCAGCCAAGTTAAAATTCTCCTGCTATCTACATGCTTCTGTAATCCATTGATCTAGTTCTCCTGCACTATATTGTAATTGCTTAGTTGCCTTCCATGCTCACCTCTGTAGATCAAAGATGATGTCTACTTTGCCCATCTTTGTACCCCTAGGGCTGGCACATGATATGCAATTAATAAGTATTTGGTGAATAAAAATGATTAGCAGTCTCAAGCAAAAAAAAAAAATTCTCCCAGAGATTGGACCCCAGGCCAACCTGAATCCAAGGTCTTCCCAGTGCTCCACAAAGCTCAGTCACACACTAGCCTACTGTACCCAGTAACCCAAAAGAGAGAATGTAGGGGACATCCCCAAGGAAGGGTAATTTGTCACACTGAGAGATGCTTTTCATCAGGGTTCAACTCAGAACTGTTTGCTTTCAGGAAACCTGGGTTTAAGTCTCCCATAACCAAGCATGTGCTGCTCTGGGTCTGTTTCCCCACCTATGAGTGTCCAAGGGGGTATGTAGTAGGACCTCCTAGCCTGCCTCAGTGACTAGAGATTCAAATCTTCGAATCTCTCTTTTTCATTTATCCTAGATCCCCATCTTCCAGGACATGTCACCAACCACCCACCTCCCATACCTTTACCCACGCCAGCCCTTCTACTAGTTGAAAAGAATTTAAATCAGAGTAGTTACAATCCCCCAGCCAAAACCAGCTCCCGAATCCACAGAGTTAGGAGATGATCATGCTTGTCTCTTCTCTCAGGTTTTATTGACTTATGGAAACTACATCTTTGTCAGCCACCAGCTCCACAGGGACAGTTCTTGGGACAGGGAACCTGAGATGATGCCAGATATCAGCCTGAGAGCAAACAGAGTTCCAGAAGGTGACCCAAGAGGGAGAAGAGAGAGAGATATGTGAAAAGTCATTATGGGGGAGAGGAGAAAGAAATAAATTACTCCTGCCTGCTACAACTCCCAGAGTTCAAGAACAGCCCTGGCCTTAGCCTCTGATGCTTCTGGACTCCTGCCCAAAAACATGGAATCAGTCCATGATCTTGAAAACCAAGCCCAGCCCTTGCTGGCTGCTGGGTGCTTATCTCAGCTGGTCCAGACTCCAGCCCAACCCAGGAAGGAAGCAAACCAGAGAAGGAGAGAAAAAGAGTATTTAGAGGTGGCCCCTCCAATTAGGGCAGATGTAAATGCTGCAGCAAACTGGGTATAGGCTTTGCATAATGTCATGGCAGCAGCTGCTATTGCTAGTTTGCTGGGGACCCAGCAGAGGACAAGGTTGCAGGGACCCATCTCCAGCATCAAGGGAAGAGAGGGTAGTGTTTGTGCTATCTGTGTGTGTTGGGAGAGGCTGCCTGACCCCTGAGCCAAAGCCTAGGTGTAGCAGGTCACTGCTGAGGCCACAGCCCATGAAGCCTGTGGTTCCATTTCAAGCTTCAGAATCTGGGAGTTGTTGGGCCTGGTGAAGGGTGAGGATCTCTCTTAGAGGCCAGATAGAGGTGACAGTTCTTCTCTCTGAACCTCCAAACCTCCACAGCCCAGCCAGAGAGAGGAGGAAGTCTCACCTCTCCTTCTCAGGCCAGAGTTCAGATATCATCAGGTGGGAGCCTGAGGGCCTGAGGGGAGGATCATGCAGGAGGCCAGCTGGGGGAGAGGCTTAGTCCCAGTGTGCTGGGGCAAGGAGGACAGGATCCTGAGGAAACCCAGTGATTCAGCTCCTACCAGGAAAACTGGGGTGGGGAAGTATCCCATTCCCGGGCTATGTCCCCACAAGGTGGGCCATTCCATGAAACTCCATTGCATAGTTCTCGGGGGGGGGGCAGATAGGGTTCCCAGGCCTGCCCTTGTTTGCCTCCCCAAAATATGGCTTTGGAAAGGAGTCTCCAAGGATCAAGAGGGCCCTCTGCATGGGTGCCCCACCCTCACAGGGAAGAGATCTTGATAGTCTCAGGGAGGGTACTCAAGCTAGAGTTCCTGAGGGTGCTGCTGGCCCCACTGCTGCCACCGCCACCAGGGGAGGAAGGTTGGCTCTCATCTGGGGTGTTGGCAGGAGGGGTAGGGATACTGATGATGGCAGCCACGAAGTCCCGGCTGTCACAGTTCAGGTCAAGGCTGTCATGGGGCTTGGCATTGAGGCTTGAGCGGCTGTGGATAAAGGTGAGAAGATGGAAGGTTCTTAAAAAGTCATCTTAATACTTGCCGCAGTAATCATGGCATTTATTGAGTACCTACTGGGTCACTGACACTGTGCTAAATACTTCCTCTGCACCCTCAATTATGGTGGTGCAGAATAAGGCCTCCAGAGTCAGACAGTCCTGGGTTTGAACCCTGGTCCCACTTTTACCACTCTAAACTTCTTTTCTCTCACCTGCAGCATGAGAATAACAATATGGAAGTCCTCACTTAATGTCATTGATAGGTTCTGTGGTTTTAAGTAAAATGACATGTAACAAAAGCAGTTTTACCACAGGCTAATTAATATAAATGAGTGTTAAGTTTCTAGGCATCTCATCAATGTTATGACAAAATGACATTATTCAAGAACGTGATATATTTCCTGTCATAGGGGTCTTGTGGTAATTAAATGAGATAATAAATGATACAAAATGCTCAGAATAGTGCTTGAAATATAATGAGAAAACACATACAAAAATCTTATTATGCTTACACCTTACAATGCCAAAGTCCTCACAATGGTCTACAGTAAGCGCTGCACAATCTGGTCCCTGATCCTTTCTGATTTTACTTCTTACCACTCTCTGCCTCACTCATTCCACTCTACTCACAGTAGCTTCTCGGCTGTGTCTCTTGTTAAAGACATACGGACCCATTCCTGCCTCAGGGCCTTTGCACAGACTGTTTGCTCTGCCTGGAAAGCTCTTTCTCTAGATATCTACATGGCTTATTCCCTTACCTACTTCAGGTCTTGGCTCAGATGTCACTTCAGCAAAGCCTTCCCTAACTACATGATTAAAACTACATCATACCCTGTTCTACATTCTTTATCCCCCACCCCTGATTTATTTATCTCCTTGGCATTGGACACACTATATCATCTGTGTATCTGTTTGTTTATTAATGGTCACATCTCACTAGATTATAAATTCCAAAAGACCAGGGATTTTTGCCTGTTCTATTCACTGCCTACAGTGAACTAAATTCCTAAACTCCTAAAGTGAACTCCAAAGCACCTAGAACTGTGTTTGGCATATAGTAGGTGCTCAATAAATGTCTGTTGAGAGATCGAATGAAGAACAAGTTGTTCCACCTCGATCTGGAGTCATGAAATCTCAGACTCTCTGGTCCAAGCTCTGAGCTTCCCCAGGGGTGGCCAGTGGTGTAGGGTGCTTACCTCTGAGGGGCAGGGCTCCTCCGCAGCCCTGCCAGCGTGTCCAACTCCTGCATGCTGCCACGGCTGACTGAGGCAGTGGAGTTGGCAAGGCGGATGGCACGGCGCTTGGCCCTGCGGGGGCAGCAAGAGGATAGCAGGCTGCCAGGCCCCACAGGCTGGGAGGACACAGAGGTGCTGCGGCTGGTGCGGCCACCCAGTGATACAGCACCCAGAGTCTCGCTGAAGGTTAGCTCATCTGTGAACTCATGGCACTGTGGGAAGAAGGAAGGCATCACAAGAAGGTCACAAGGCACCACAAAGGAGCTGCCCCCACCCCAGGCCTTTGCTTATGTCATTCCTTCCTTTCTGGAAGTCATTCTTTCTTCCCATCCCTTGCCTACCCTTTAAGGCTCAGCTCTACTGGGGCCTCTTCCAGGAAGCCCTGCAATTTCCACAATTAATAGTAAGCTTCCCATCCTACAGGGGAGCTGGCTTAGTGGCCAAGGGACTCCCTTCATGCTGCCATGCTACCTCTCATTAGGCCTCACCGTTGTCTTCTCTAGACAATGCAACAAGTGGTGATGTTGCTGCTCAAAAGCAGAACGGTTCCTGACATACAGCGCCTGTTCCTCCCCACTGCCGCTGTCCTGGAGTGGATGGAGCAGAGGGATGAGGTCAGCACCTTCCTCCTCCCATCACTGCTCTTGCCCAACCCCAATATGAACCCTACCCACCTCAAGACCCCCATTCTGCTTGTATTGCAGGAAGGCATTGGTGGTACCACTCTTTGCCAACCGGATCCTTGCCAAGCGTACCTTCTACAGAGAGAGGACAGAAAGGGCCAGGTGGGGTAAACACAAGTGGTGAATGGCTGCTTGGGGTGGAGGGAATAGGAGGTGCTCAGATGGAAGACGCAGCTACCTGCTGTGCTCGGCGTTTGTCAGCACGCTGGTTCTGGTGGTAGATACGGCTGAAGTTGGACACAATGACTGGCACAGGCAGGGCAATGACCAAGACACCACTGAGTGAGCAGATGGATCCGAAAATCTTGCCAGCAATGGTGCTGGGTACCATATCTCCATAGCTGGGGTTGGAGGAGGTAAGCCAATGTCAAGAAAAGTCCCCAGCCACCCCTCAATCCCCCACCCCATTATATCTAACCCAACTCACTGTGACCCTGGCCAGGCACTAAAACTCTCTGAGCCTCAATTTCTTGCTCTGAAAAATGTGGGGAATATGACCTTTCTGGTCACAAATCAGGGTCAAGTGAGAAAGGGGCCCTCAGCCTCTACGATCTTCTATCCCCATCCAAGCTGTGCACCACGCATCTGAGTCAGAGGGAAATCTATTAACACAGTCAGTAAACATAACCTCCTGGGAAGAGAGTTCTACCACCACAAGCCAGATGAGGGGCTCTGAGTCCTGGGAGCAGTGCTCTGTTGGTTTTACTTGAGTTTGTCCTACTTTCTATAGGTATGAACCCTTCTTATTCTCCCAGGGGAAGCCTTGAAACTGTCCTCATATGAAAAAATAGTGGGGAGCCTTAAAACTCCTTCCTCCCTTTCTCCATGCTAACCCCCTTACCATGGAGATGGAGCAGAGCCAGTCTTACCATCTTGTTTCACAGAGGAGGCAAAAACTGAAGCTCAGGGAGGTTCCACAACTGACTTGCTCAAGACCACACAGCATACTTTTGTCTTAGCTAGAGGACCAATCAGATCCCCTCCACAAAAGTGCAGCCTCTACAGTTTTAAGCCTCTAGGCCTTTGCTCAAGCTGTGCCTCCTCCCACACAACCACCAGGATGTCTCTTCCTTATTTCTTTATTTTGAATCATTTAAAGGTCTCTCCAACTTGATCATTTCTGGTTCTGTGATGTGTCATCTGAGACTATGTACTCAACTAGGTGACATGGGCAGCCACTCACCCTCCCAGGGTTGTTAAGACTGAATAGGGTAAAAGGCATCAAAATATCCAGTTCCAACCTATTCTGGAGGTTCAGTATTTGTTGACACAATCCTGAACACCCAAACAGAATTAATTCTACTCTTTAGAAACCTCAAATCAATTTTTCTGTACCTCTATTAAGGCACTGAGCAAGCCTGATTCATCCACTCAACAGATACTGAATAGCAATTGTATACCAAATCCCAGTGAAGGAAAATTAGAAAAGAATCACAGTCTCTGACTAGACAGTGCAAGAAAAACATGAATTTGGTGATTCCATTTGATGCTTTTATCTCAACAATTTCCTCTCAAGGATTGGCAGTAAAAAAAAATGCTGAAAGTATGTTGTTCTGGGGAACATCAAGGAATCACAAAGCCACACAGTTAGTGCCCCATACAGCAGATGATTCTAAAGGTTCGAGAGCCGTGGGTCCTCAAGATGGAAAACAGGGTGATAGGAAGCCAATACCTATTCATCATGCACCAGAAACTTTCGGAGAACTTTCACAACCACTATGTCACAGAAGCCCCTCGAAAGGGATCATTTCTCATTTTACAGAGGGGAAAAGAGGCCCAGAGAAAACAAGGTCAACAAAAAGAGTACAGCTAAGACAATCCTTGAACTCAAGTCTCTTGACCTGGGATATCAAGGCACTGTCAGAGCTAGACATTTGAAGATTAGTCCAACTCCCTAAGTTTTTACAGACGAGCAAACAAGCTCAAATGGAGAGAATAAGATAATTTACCTAACCTTCTTACTTTTACAGGAAAGATGAGTGTTATTGACTGGACAGCTCTCAACACAAGGTCTGCACTCACCCAAGTGTGGTCATGGTGACAATGGTATACCAGAAGGCTGCAGGGATGCTAGTAAAGTTGGTCTTGTTTGTGCCCTTTTCAGCATAAAACATGACAGTGGCAAAGATGATGATGGCCATGGTAAGGGAAAAGAGGAGAAAGCCCAGCTCAGAGGCACAGCTCTTGAGTGTGTAGCCTAGAATCCGTAATCCCTGTGAGTGCCGGGAGAACTTGAAGATGCGGAACACCCGGAACACACGCAAAGTGACAAAGGCACCAGAGACATCCTCATTCTTGGGCACAAAAAGCCCGATGTAGTAGGGCAGGATGGCCACCACGTCGATGAGGCTCATTACACTCCGCAAGAAGCGGCAGCGGCTGGGGGCAGCAAATAGCCGCAGGAGGTATTCACCAGTGAATATAAGCACACAGGCCGTGTCCATGCAGAAAAAAGCCAGCGGGAAGCGGTCGCCACAGGGCTGCTCCCTCGAGGGCCGCCGTGCAGGGCCACGGCATGGGATGGTTTCAACCACATTGGCGATGACCGACACGGCTATGAAAAAACCAGTTACATAGTAGAAGACGAGGGCCGCGGTGCTCGTGTGTGGGTTTTCGAAGGCCCGCCAGAGTCTCTGGCGCAGGGAACTGCCAGCTGGCAAAGCTGGCCCGTCTCCGGCCTGTTCGGCCTCCTCGTCTTCCGCCAGGCGCTCGGCATTCTCCTTCTTGCGGTCTCGGTACTCTTCGAGGCAGCAGTCGCCGACGAGTTCAGGCACCAGACCATAGAAGGCCAGCTCTTCATCGAAGGCCTGGATGCACTCCTGCCGCGGGCAGTGCAGGCGGCCCGTTCGGTAAAAGTTCAGCACATGCCGGAACATGTCTGGGTCGCGATCGAAGAAGTACTCGCCCGAGTCGGCATCATAGAAGAACTCCTTCTCTGAACTGCCCAGCAGGGTGTCTGGATAGCGGTCCAGTGTGTTCTTCCAGGTCTCAAAGCGCCGTCCACTCACGTTCACCACCAGAACCTCATCCCCTCGAGAAGCCTTCACCCCTGGTGCTGGGGGCAGGGGCTGCTGGGCCAGGGGCAGCCAGCCCACTGCGGCAGCCCGTGCAAAAGGCAGCCACGTGGCCACGCCTGCCGCCATCCTGCTGCGCCCCTAAGCCCTCGGAGACTTGGGGAGTGGCCTTTAGGAGAACGTGGGTGTCTCCAGGATAGTGGGGGCTTGGAGAGGCCCTGGGCCACCCGCACAAGGAAACTGGGAGTGTCTAGAGAGGCCAAGAGGTACCTGGAGGATGTACTAAAGACAGAGGCAGGGGCTTGAGGAGCATTTAGAGTGTCTGGGAGGTACCTGGGGTATGTCTTGAGGGACTGAGAAGAGGCTAGGAGAGATGGAGAGGAGCAGAAAAGGGGCGTCTAGAGTGGCTGAGAAGGTATCTGAGGGAGTGTATTGAGAAACTGAGATAATCCTAGAGGGGTACACATGTATCAGAGAGATATCTAGGGGTATCAAGTAGAAACAAGAAACACTGGGGAGCTAGCCACACTCTCAAGAGTTCTGAGGCAATGAAGAAGGGACTAGAACCCCTTGATGGTTTTGGAGAGGTGATTAGGGCATCCAGAGAGGTAGAAATGGAACCAGAGGTGTTTGAAAGAGGCTGAGAATATCTGGAGCAGGGTTCTAGAGGGGCTGAAACATGTGAGGAGGGTTGTCCACACCCTCAAGATATCTGGGGAAAAGATAATGGGGTTAAAGTCCCTTTGGGGACTAGGAAAGGGATTGGTGTATCTAGGGGGTGCCTATAGAGCCAGAAGGCTGTAAAGAGGCTGACAAGTGTCTGGGGAATGCCTAGAGCTGCCAAGAATGGCCTGAGGGGGTTTATCTACATTCTACAGGAGTTTAAGGTAAGGAAGGAGATGTGGGGCCCCTAGTGAGGCTGGAGAAGGAAGTGGGGTATCTAAACGGGTAGATAAGGAGCTAGGTTATTTTTCAGAGGGTGAGAGGTATCTGGGGGAGAGGGGTGTTCGGGGAGACTGAGAAAGCCTCATTACCCCTCTCAAGTGTTCCACGGACAGGAAGGGGGTCTGAGGAGTCCCAAGGGGCTGGGGCTCAACTGGAAGGAAGTTGGACACAGACCCAGAGCACCCAGAAGATTGAAAACTACTAAGAGGAAGAGGGGTTTCTCCCCCAAAATGGGTTGGAGGATGGGTTGGGGTGTTGAAAAGGAGCTGGGTGTGTTTCCAGGAAGGGGGTGCTGCTAGGCCTTGCAGGAGGCTGGGGGGGAGGCCAGGATAAGGGTGCATCCCACTGGGGACTGGTCTGGGGGAACCACACCCCGAGGGGCTGATGGTGTGTGCTGGGCAGCTGCAGTAGCAGCAGCCGCAGCAGAAGGAGGAAGAGAAGCAGCTACAGCCAGGCCTGGGAAAGGAGAGGGCAGCACAGAGGAGGGGACTGGGTCCTCCCTGGAAGGAGGCTTTGGAAGGACAAGGTCCAGCAGGACCCCAAGAACTGTCCCAGGATGGGCTAGGGAATGGGGGCTGGACCAGGGAAGGGAAAGGACAGCATTGTTGGTGGCTCCCTCCCACCCCCCATAGGGCCGACCTCACCTGTGTCCCCACTGCAGCAGCGGCAACAGCAGTGGGACTGGGGGTACCAAACACCGGAGCTCCTGCCCCCCTCTGCAGAGCTGCCCGAGTTCTCCTCCTCCTCTGGCTCTCTCCCCGCCCCTCTGAGCTTGCTGGGAGATGGAGAGGCAGGGAGGGGCCTTTTGGCTCCCACAACCCCCTCCCCTAGGACTGCCTGAGAGAGACCCTGGGGAGACTCCGCCTCCTACAAAGCTGGTTGGGCCTCAGTCGCGTCATCTGGAAAATGGGGGTGGCAGGGAGCTTTGCCAGTTCTCCCCACCTCCTTCCTGGACTGTCCCCTCTTCCTGCTCAGCTCCTACACCCTCCGCCCCTAGGGGCCCCCACCCCCACCCGTCTGAATCAGCAGCACTTAGCAGATGTGATCGATGGGGAGGCGTCTGTTAATGGCCCTAGAATGGAGTGCCATGGGGAATGATGCAGCGTTGTGTCCCCTCCCTGCCCCCAAGGCTGGAGAAGAATGGGGGAACTGATGGGGGGCATTTCTTTCTATGGCTAGGCCCCCAAAGCTGCTCTCTGTGGTGGAGAGGTGTGGATTAGAACACAGCTCTAAACCAGACTGCTTCAGTGGGACTGGAGCACCATTCAAATGTATTCACATGTGAAATGGGGGGAGGGGGTAAGAGGAGTGTAGATGGTGACAAGCTAGGTCCCACTCCTATATCAGGTTCTCCCCCAGGCAGTCCCCACTCTAAGGGAAAGTCTTCATCTGTTCACATCCAGGAGCCTCAGAGCATGCCTCCTCCCCTAGAGGGCCCTGTTCTTGGTGGAAAGAGAACTGGGAATCCAGTGCCTCCGGTTTTGCCAGACTTGCTGTGTCCTTGAGCAAGTGACTTGCATTGTTTCCTCAGCTGTCAGATAGAGAGTTACCCTAACTTGTTGGTGTTATTGGGAGCATTAAATGGAGTGGTGTGAAAGTGGATAACACAGAGCATGGCACACAGAGGCCTCATCTTTAGTAATTAAAGGTGTGTGGCACTGGGGAGCAGTAATGCAGGGCCAATTTTAGCCTTTTGATTGATTTACCTCCATGTAACCCTCTGCTCACTCACTCATCACTCCTGATTTGTCCATTTCTCTATTCTACTACCTACCCGCCACCCATCTACACATCCATTCTGCAAACCACACAACCAATTACTCTACCCATCCATCTGTCCATTTAGTCACTAATCCACCCACCTACTCGCTTATCCATTTGTAGTCACGCCTAACTATTCACCAACCTATCTATATTTATCCCTCTCCATCCATAGCCCCATCCATCATTTATTTATTCACCTATTCTTCCCATTCGTTAGCTCATCCATTCATCTACCCACTTACCCATCTAGACATTTCCCTAGCCATCCATCTGTCCACTTACATCCCCACCTGTCCGTCCTGTACCTATCCACCTACCAATCCATCCATTTATCCATCCAATCACTTATCCATCCTCCCACCTACCCACTCATCCACACCCACACCCCATACACATCCACCCACATACATACATATCTGCAGATATTTCTGCTCCACTCAGTTTGAGGGGCTAGTCAACAATAACTGGAGATAGGCTAGGTGAATGTGGGGTAAGGAGAGTAAAGTTGTGGCCAGAGACCTCCCTCTCCATTTCAGTGGTGTGATGTCACCAACCCTAGCACACCCTACTAGTTGGAAAGAATGAGAGCAGACAGTCAGTGGGTAGGCCTGTCTGGCAAGATGGTATTTTGGCTTCATAGCCTTTACACACACACACACACATTACTAGAATGCTGAATGGGGACCGTGCCCCACCCAACACCCCCAATCCCAAATGCAGAGTAGCCAGGCTTCCAGACATAAATTAAAAAATAAAATAAAATAAAATAAACATAAAATAAAATAAAATAAAATGAAAAGGAGTTGGTCTTGGGGGGGTGGGGTGCTCATGCAGAGATGAAGGCAAAGGTCCTTGGGAACTAGGGTCAAGGGGGAAGAGAAATCCCTGCCTCTCCCCACTCAGAGTCCTCACTCCCCAGGGACCACTCCCTAACACAGGTTCATTAACATTAGCCATCAGGCCTCCAACCTCTTTAATGTCCAGTCTCCCAACCTATTTGATTTTGGCTCTGGCCCCCATTTTCCCACCACAGCCCAAGGGAATGGTATCCTGGGGAGTGGGGAGTGGAAATGGGGGCAGCAGGTCTTTAGCTGGTTTCTCCTGCTTCTAGGTCTGGGTCAGGGGACCCCACGCACTCCTTGCTGAGCCGCACAATTTCCTGGGACAGAACTTCCATATCCTAAGAAACAAACAAATCATCAGGGCCAGAGAAGGTAGCAGAGGTGTCATCTTTCTCACCCCATTAATCAATGACCAGTTATGTCTATCTTGGGACAAGAAGGTACTTGGAGAAGTTCACAGAGCCCCCAGCAGTGGGCTGGGCTCAGGAAAGGTATATGTGTGAGGGGATGGGAGCCTCTGGAGCTAGAGATATGGATATGGGAGTAGATTGCCTGTTGTGCATGGTATGTTGGAGGATATGACCCCAACCCTTGCCACCTTCTTTCTACTAAATGTTGAGCTTGCTTCTCAGAATCAGGAGCCAGGTTTACATCCTTTCTGACTCTCCCAGAGATGGCAGAAATATCTGGACAGCAAGATGGGCAAGTGAACATATGAGTAGATGCAAATAGGTGGACAAATAGAGGACAACAGGTAGGCAGGCAGGTACTAGGCGGGTGGGTAAAAGCTAAGACAAGGGTGATTGATGAATATGTAAGAAAGAGAGAGCTGTAGGTCAGGAAATAGGTGGAAACACATAGGTCAGATTATTAGACGGTTAGGGGGCAGATGGACAAATAGTACAGTGGGCTGATGCGAGAGTTGGGTGAATGTATGTATAAATGGATGAGTGAAGTGGATGTGAGGACAGAGGGAAGAGTGAACAGCTAAACTGACAAAAGTAAGTTGACTGGAGGATGGGAAAATGAAGGAGTGGTTGGTGAATGGGGTGGGTGAATGGCAGGACTAGCAGATGATGTGTGGCTGGAGAGGCAGGTGGCTGGATGGACAGATGGGGAGACTGGTAGGCCACACTTGCCTTGTGTAGGTGCATATTCTTGGTGAGCTGCTCCTCCAGCATGTTCTGTAGCTTCTTGTTCATCTCCCGAAGGTTCTCGTCACCTGGCTTCACTAGGTCTCTCAGGACACTGCCCAGCCCACTGCGGTCTGTGTGGCCTGCTGCCACGGATACATCTGCAAGGGCCCAGGCTGAAAGCCACCCCCTCGGCAGAGCCAGAGGAGAGACAGCCAGACACAGAATAGAAAGAATGGAAGCAGAGCAGGAGAGAAAAGTAGGGGGACAAGCCATGTCACATAGGAGGCAGAGGCTTAGCCATGTGAACCTTGGCTGTCACTTACTAGCTGAGGCCCTGAGAAATGGGGAAAATAACAACTAACTCATGGAGAAGGAAAAATGTATATGACTGTATACGAAGCACAGAGCTCTCAGCACATGTCAGTCGGTATTATTCTGATTCATAAGAAAGAAAGGGGGAGATGAAAAAGAGATGGGGGAGGGAGAAGAAAGAGAAAAAAGGAGGAAAGGAGAGGAGAAAGGTGAGGAAGGGATAAGGACCCCAAAGGATACACATACAAAGAAGGAAAATTTCCAGAGATGGAACGATATAGCCAGGAACAGTGAGACAAGATGAAGGGGGGATGGTGCATAAAGAAGAGACAGGGAGAAGAGAAAAGGGGGAGAGAGAAGAGGAAGAGATGTAGGGAGAAGAAAGGAGAAAGAAGACAAGGGACACACTAGAGAAAGAGAGTGGGGAGATGACAGAGACCAGGAAAGGAGGGAGGAGCCAAGATAAGACACAGAACAGAAAGAGAGACACACAGGTATGGGCCTGCCCTGTTCTCCCTTCCACCAGCTATGGTCTTGTTAGTAACTGCTGAGTTCCAAAGGGAGAGGAGAGAAGCCACAGCACTGGACAGTGGGGAAAGAGGGGGCAAGTGAGAGGCTGGATGAGGGGTGAGGGCTGGGAAGGGGGCACTGACCGATCCGGCTGTCCATGACGTAAGTCTCAATGATGGCACTCTTCCGGCAGAGGTCTTCTGCCATGGAGGCGCTGCTCACCTCCAGGTGCTTCACCTGTGGGGTGGGCCCAACCTACCTCAGACCCCTCGACTGAGCATGTTCACACATGAGAAGGGGCTAGCTGAACATCAATCACCCCCCACCCCAGCCTCTTTGCCAAGGGTATGCCAAGCAGGGACAAGCAGACAGACAGTACCTTTTCCTCCAGCATCCATTTCTCCTGCTGCATCTCTGCCAGACGCTGAAAGAGCTCAGCCACTTCCTCATCTGAAAGCTCTGCTGGCCGCAGAGGCTGGGCCTGAGGGCTGCTGGATAAGGACTGTAGGGAAGAAGAGAGAAGAGGCCAGCCTGGTCTCAACGCTGCTGCCCCATACAGATCAGGGCTGAGAAGAACCACCAAGTTAGGGGGTGGCTCTCCACCTAGGGCTGTAGGCAAGTCTTGGCACCCTCAGAGACACTGAATCCCCCTTTGCCTAAAGGAGGAGAGAGGAACCACCACATCATAACCTAATGGAGAGGATGAAGGGAGAGCCCATAGCACATGTGACCTAACTTCCAGTTGACAGGAAAACTAGGGGAGGGAGGAACCAGCTTAATGGTATTACCAGGAAGCCAGCAGAAAATCCAAAAGATGGAACACTTTCTACATGTCAACTGGGATGGTCTCTTCCACAGGTTGATGTCATGAAAAAAAAGGGACTTCACTAGATTCAAGGGACTTAAGGACGTAAAGCAACCAGATGCAACATGTGCTCTGAAACTGAATGCTTGTTCTTAGAAAACCAACAATAAAGGACATTTTGGGGCCAACTAGAGAAATCTGATTAAGCTCAAAGTATTAGAGGAAATGAAAATTTACAAAATTGGGAGGGCAGAGATCAGCTGAATAAAAACGGGTTATTTATCATCTCATTTAGGCTTTAAAAAAAGAGAGAGGCCTGGAAGGGTATGAACGAAGGATTTATAATGGTAATCTCTGGCTGAAGATAAAAAAAATTTGCTTGTTTGTGTTTTTAAATTTTTTCTATAATGCACACAAGTGGAATAAATTATTTCTAAATAAAAGCTGTCTAGGAAGCTGACATGATAGATGAGAATAATAACAAGTGATAATCACGGATGATGCACCTACTGTGAATCACATATTTTATGGTACCAGGAAAGGTAGAATTAGCCCACAAATGATGAAACAGAGTGTCAGAGAGAATAATTTGCCCCCACCTCACCATTTAGCAATCAGAATCAAAGCTGGTAAGCTTGGGTAAAAGTTGATAAGGAAATATGTATGCTAGGCCCACAGTAAGAGATGGTTGCAGGGGAGGAAAAGAGAGCCCCAGAATTTGGGCAGAAGCTGGAGCTGTAGGTTCTTCCTCGCTCCTTACCCTGGCTGGAATGGTCGAACTCTCTTTTTCTCGCAAGATTTCCCGGTAGCTAAAGGAGGAGACACTACTGCTGTCCCCAGTCTGGGTCCGGCTTGGTGAGTTCATCTCTGAAAGAACCAGCTCCTCAAGGCCTGGGCAGAGAGATAAGAGAAACCTGAGCCCCAGATCCCCAGGGTGCCAGGGCAGCGACTAGCAGGAAGAAGCAGAAATAGATTTGACAGAGATAGAAAAAGGCAAAAAGACACTCGGGCAGACAGGAGGATAGAGAGAGGCAGAAATAGAAAAAAGAGCTGCCCCTCTAGGCAAACCCACACACACCAGAAGAGAAACAAAGGTGAAGAGATGGGGGAAAAGATGGTGATGTGGACACACAAGGACATAAAGTGACATTTGCACTCAAACTCAAGTTGCAGACACAGGCACACCCACATACAAAGAGGAAACCCTAGAGAGACAGCAAGCTGGAGCACATGATAGAAGCGGAGACCCTGGATAAGTACACAAGTCAGAGCAGAGACAGGAAAAACTGGAGACAGGTTCCTGTAGCCATGCACCTAAAACTGAATTTCATCTAACGAACATGAATACACGGCAGACAATTTGAATGTTTGTTGATTTGTACACCAACCTATAGCAAAACAAAATCTCGACTCCTCCTTTATAACGAGGTTACTTCGGGAGACAGAATGCCTTGGACAAACATTGATTTGGTGAAAGATATATTTGTTTTTGCCATGCCACTTAAAACATGGCTACTGTGCTCAGACCTCTCTTCCTGCAGCTGCTTTGGGGTGTCACGGAGGAGGCTGACACCATACTCCAAGGATCTCCAGCAGGAGCAGAATGGCTGTAGGAGGATAGCGAGCAAGTTTTCTCTGAGCCTGTGATGTGGGAGATGCACCAGAGCCATCGCTACATCTTATTTACTTATTTAAACATATATATAGGCCGTTTCTTTCTTTAAAAAGTTTTAAGTGACTCCAGGTTTTTTGTTGTTGTAGCATTTTCTGGTTTAAATGGCAGAAATAACATGGACTTTGGCTGAATAATAATCACACTACAGTGTTGCTGACTAATTGTAAATCTGTCTCCCTAGCTCAACTGGGAGCCTCTGGAATACCAAGACTAGGGGGATTTCCTTCCCACCAGGGACCCTGGATGTGAGCATGGGGGCTCAATCCATATTTACAGAATGAGAGAACGGATATAAGAGATTTAGAGACACTGGGTAGAGTGCAGGACTGTGCATCAGGGTGTAGTGGGGAGATGGACAAAGACATAAACGGACAAAAGACGGAAAGAAGAGAAACAGAGAAAGAGAAATAAAGGGACAGAAGAAAAGGTGAGAGAAAAAGAGAAAACTAAAAAAAGAAAACAGGGAGAGAAAGGCAGATACAGAGAGAGATAGAAACAGAGAAGATACACAGCAAAAAGGAAAGAGAGACACAAATAGACAATGCAGAGAGAGATAAAAACAGACGAGAGAGACAGATGCAATAAAAAGGGAAAAGACAGGCTAAGTTCAAGAGGGACAGAAGATGCAGGATTGCTGGTGGAGTGAGGTACAGGAAGCAGCTCTGGGCTTCAGGCCCAAGCCCTGCCTCCCTGGGCCTCAGCATCCCCTGTGGTCCAGGTCCCTCACCAGAGCGGCTCTTGCTGTTGGTAAGGATGTCCTGCAGCCGCTCCTGCAGCTTATCCGCCCGTTTCCGCTCCAAATGCAGCTGCCGCTTGAGGTCCTTAAGCTTTGAGGGAATAGGGGGAAAGATGGGGTCTGAGGCCCAGTGCGCCTACAGGTGGGGGGCCATAGGGCAGGAAGGAGCTGTGGTGGATGGAACACTTCCCCTTCGTACCGCAGCACTGCCCTTCTTCTCCAGGATGCGCTGCCCATCCACTGTGTCCTTTACCTCCTATGACAGAGAAAGCATGGGTAGTAGATGTCAAAATGGCTATATGTACTGCACTCCTTCCCTGCCCCGTTACTGCAGGCTGAGGCCTGGGATGTGTCTGGGCACCATGGAGGAACCAGTGACCTGCTTCAGGCTGCTGATGGTCTTCAGGTGGCAGTCCTGCTCCACCTGGGCTTGCTGGAGCTGATCCCGAACACCCTGTAGCTCTTCCTCCTTGCTCTACAAAGCAGAGGGCAGCTCAGGCCTCAGCTTGGGAAACCTCAGGCCTCGCATCAGAGCCTGTCCCTCCCCAGAAAGGGATGCCGCCATGCAATAGGCACCTTCAGCTCACTAGCATGCTGCTCCCGACACTGCTTCAAGGCATCCTCTTGTTCCAGCTGCTGCTGCTTTAGAGATTCCTACAAGACAAGTCCCAGGTCTGGCCAAGTCCCCCCAGAGGACATCATACCCCCCACAGGACATCATGTCCAGTGAGGGATTTGAGAGACTGCAGCAGAGGGCCCCTGGGTGTGCAGAAAAGATACTCCTGTAGAAAACACTGCATGCCTTTAGGCAGTACACAGAAGTGTCACATTTAGGGCTGCGCAGTTCACATCGAAGATCGATATTTCCATTTATGTTTTATTTTATTTAATAAAACACATCACGGCACTTACCGCAGGCCTGGAATGCTGTAAGAATTTTACATATATTAACTCATTTTACATACCTCCTCATAATACCTAGAGAGCAGGTATTATTGTTATCCCTTTTTTAGTGATAATGAAAACAGGCCACAGAAAGGTCAAGTACTTGCTCAAAGTTACGCAGCTAGAAAGTGGCCCAGTCAGGACTCAAACCGAGGTAAATGACTGGCTCTAGTACCTATGCTCCTCATGGCTTTGTGACACTAATCCTCATGTATTATCAGGAATTTTCCAGAAAATGGCAGTAAAAGTTTCTGTTTGAATAAAATTAGTATATTATAATAATTTCCTGCTAGAAATACAGTTTGAGAAGAAAGAGATGCCTTTTCGAATTAATAAATCTGACATTGTGCCCTACTGATGGCCATCTCCTGGTTCCCTCCACAGGGCTGCTGTTGAGCCAGGGTGGCTCTGGGGATACACAAGTCCAGGGCATCTCAGAAAGTTCCAGAGCCTGACCACTCCTGGTCCGCTGGTTTGGCATGGGTACCCTTTGATTAGCCTCTGCACCTCACCAGGCACCAACTCACCTCGGCCTCTTTCAAGCGCCGTTCAAACCAGCCCTTGGCTCCATCCATAGAGTGTACCTGAGCTTGAAGTTCTTCTACTGTCTGCTGGAGATTCTCCAGCTCTCGTGTTCGGGCCTGGGAGAAGGCAGACCATCATGAGCCAGGCAGATAGAAGAGCGGGAACCTCACACCTGCCATCCCCTGACCCATCAGTAGTGATAGACTCCCCTGGCTTTAGAGGTGGAAGTGCATCTTCATCTATCCACTCACCTTCTCCTCTCGAATCTGCCCACGGAGCTCCTCCTCCTGACGCTTTTTGTCCTCGTGCAGCTCGCGGAGCTCGCGCTCATAGCGGGCGCGCACCCCCAATACCTCCTTTTCATGCCGAAGTCGGACAGCTCCTAGCTCCTCTTTATGCTGGGACTTCTCTTGCAGTGTTTCCATTGCTAGCTCATCCAGCATGGCCTTCCGCTTCTCAGCACTCTGGGGACCGAGAGGGTAGGGCAGAAGGATATCAGTCGACCTCCTCCCCCAATGCCAAACAAGGTCCACCACCACCTCCTGAGGCCCAAGGAATGTGCTAAATGCCACCTCCCTCCAATCTCCACAAAACTGGCTGTCACTCACTCATCCTCATGGAACTTGTCGTTTTCCGTCCCCTCCCATCTCCAAGGGATTGGCCATGTCACCTGCCTTTTCCCCGCAGACCAAGCCACTTCCTCCCCTTGCAGGCTCCCCAGCACCACCCACCTTCCGAGCCTCTTGTAGTTCCTGGGTCAATTGTTCCTTCTCCTGTCCTATTTCTTGAAGTTGTTCTAGCAGCCGACTATTGGCCCGCAATGACTCCTAATGTGGTAACAAAGGAATTGAGTTTGATAAAGAGCCTCCAGGAGGTGCCAGCCACCCAGGATACTTCTGGTAGACCAATTCCCTAAACCCTGTAATGTGGGTATTGTCCTCTCCATTTCTAGATGAGAAACATTGCAGAGACTGCTAACTGCTCTCCAGCATTCATTCTCCCATCCTCCCCAGCAACAGATTATGTGGTTTGGCACATGGTCATCTAATTGACATTTCTCTGCCTCTCTCACAGTTAGGCGTGGCCATGAGATTAATTTCTGGATGCAGAAGTGGTGAGTAATATAGGTTATGCTTATAAAGGAAAGGAGCATGCTGGGCCCTTCCACCTGTCCTCCTTCCTTTCAAACAGGATATAAACATGATAGTAGGGAAGCTTGAGCAAGCACCTTGGATGCCAAGATAGTCTCGTGTTGAAGGTGGCAGAACAGCAATGTAGAAGGAACCTTGGTCACTGGTGATCGGGAAGCCATCGTCCCATCCCTGGGCAACCTACCTAGACTCTTATGTGAGAGAAAACTAAACTTCTATCTTATTTACTAGAAACCTTTATTATTCTACTGTCCATTATGGACTACTCAGCTGTCATAGATCTCAGCTTCACCCAGACTCTAGGTCATTATCCCTCAGGGGCCTCAGATACCCCTATATCTCATCTCTAAGCATCTCAGAAAACACCTAGGCTTCTGGTGATTTCAAACTCATTCAGCCCCCATCCATAAGAGGTCTCACACTCACCCAGATTCCAGCTTGGAAGCCCCAGGATTCTTCAACACACTCAGCACCCATGGACTACAGCTTCACCCAGACTCTGGACCCCAACCCTCAGGGGTTTCAGCCACACTCAACCCCCATATCTTTAGCTCCCAAGAGTCTCTCAGAATGTCTCTCCTAACTAACTGAACAGGCTCTCACTCAGAGAAGTGAAACAACTCAGTCTGGGACTATGTTAGGGAGCCAGACTGGAATCCAGGTCTTCCTGACTCCACAGTCTTCCCACTGCACCTCATGGAAAACTCTACTGAGCCATCACTATGGAACTAGAAGAAGACAGGTGAGAGCCAGAGGTGTCACCTGGAGCTGAGAGTTAAGGTCATCTTTCTGTCCCATGAGGTCCTCATATTCAGTCTGCCGCTGCTGCAACTCAGCTGTCAGCTCAGCAGTCTGTTCCCGGAGCATATTCAGTTCTTGGGTTTTTGCCGTTTGAATCTGGAGAAAGTGGTGGTGATGGGAAGTAAAAATGAAAGGGGCACCAGTGGCCAATCATAGGGTGTGAGCCTCCCAGTTCCAGGGAGACAGGGAGAGAAGTGGAAAGGGAGCCAGGGGGAGAAAGAATTTCAAATAGAAGAACAGTAGGAGAAAAGTCAACAGGGGATGGATAAATATGGTATATTCATACAATAGGATACTAAACAGAGATAAAACAGATCACTACTACGTATGGATACACCTCTTAGATATAATGCTGCAGGGAAGAAGTCAGGTATAAAAATGGGTGCCTGATTCCATTTACATGAATTTAAAGGACAAGCAAAACTAATCTATGTTACTAAAGGTGAGAGGGGTTGATACTTTGGGGAAAGTATGGATGGGAAGGGATGAAAGAGACCTTCTGGGGCACAGAAAATGCTCTGTGTCTTGATCTGGGTGGTGGCTACATGGAGATAGATAGATGGATGTATGGATGGATGAACGGATGGACAGACAGACATGGTTTACTGAATACACACTTAAGACTAGTTCACTAGTTCACTTCCTGCACTTTACTAGAGAGAAACTAGAATGCAAGAGAAGCAGGGATAGATGGCAAAAGAGAAGAGGGGTGGACGCCAACAGAAAAAAGCTGAGAATGAAGCAGAAACAGGTGGGAGAACAGCACGACATCCAGACTACACTGCCCCAATGTAGATCAGAAGCAGAGGGAGATGGGAAACTGGGGAGAGATCAGTGAGGGCTTCCAAGTGTCTTGTACCTGCTCCAGGGCAGCCAGGCTAGTCCTCAAGGCACTGTTCTCAGCCCAAAGTCCTTCCACTTGTTCCTGTGCATCCGCATTCTGGATAGACACCTGGCCTCATCCCCACAACAGGTGAGAGTGGGTCCAGAACAGGGGGACAGCCAAGAAAGGACACACGGACACACGGACACACACACACGCGCGCGCGCGCACACCCTACCCGCCCACCCACCAGGAAAGCAAGACCTCTGAGGCCTTGTCTGCCTGTACAATACCCACTTGTACTGCCCCTTCGTTCTCCTGAGCCCACCCAATATAATGTACCTGATCCTGTAGGGCTCGTAGAGCTGCTGCATGCTCCAGGCGCTCCCCCTGCCGCTGATCTCTCAGTTCTGCCAAGCTCTGTGAAGACCAGGTCAGGGGAGCCCATTCTAGACCTCAGACTCCCCTGCGATACATAGAACCATACAGACTCCCTCTTTGACCACCTGACAGCACATTCTCAGCACCTGAAAGTCTTGGACTATCCACCCATCAGAGATCTCAGCTTCACCCAGACTCTAGGTCATTACCCCCCCAAAGGCCTCAGCCACCTCTATATCCCAGCTCTAAGTATCTCAGAAAACACCTAGGCTCCTGGTGATATCAAAATCACTCAGGCCCCTTCTGTAAGAGGTTTCAAACACCCAGATTCCAGATTGGAGGCCCCAAGATTCTCAGACACACTCAGCCCCAGGAACTACAGCTTTACCTAGACTCCGGACCCCAACTCCCAGGGGTTTCAGCCACACCGAACCCTCATATCCCTAGCTCCCAAGAGTCTCAGATTCACCCAAACTCAGCTCCAGACTCTAGAGGTCTTGAACTCATACAGTGTCCTAGTTTCCAGCTCCTAGTGAGGTCTCAGACTGATTCTCCCACTTGCCACTCCCATCCCCAGTCTCTGGGGATCTTCAGACTCAGCTAACTGCTAACCCAACTTTACCTGGACTTCTGTCCCCAGCTCCTAGGAGCCTCAGACACACAAGTCACCATGTTTCCCAATCCATGGGACTTCAGACTCACCTACTCTAGGGAGAGGACTGGAGGCTTTAAAATCGGCCAGCCCCCAATCCTCAAAAGCCTCAGACCCACCTAGACTTTTGTTATAGTCTCTGGATGTCTCAGATTCACCAGTTCTCTATTCACAGCTTCTGGGGATCTCAGGACCACCCAGCCCATATGATACAACTTCTTAGAGGTGTCAGACTCAAACCAGTCCTCATACCATGAGAGTCTCAAATTCACAGCCTCCAAGCCCAACTGTCTCGCCCTTGAAAGTCATGTTATCTGTCCAGCCCCTATAGGTCTCAAAATCACTCAACCTCCAAGGAGTTCAGATTCACTACAACTCCTGGTCCCAGTCCCCAGTGACCACAGATTTTTCCAGACTCCTGTCTCTAATCCCTCAGGATTACAGATTCATCCAAACTTGTGACACACAGACCCCTAAGTCCTCAGCTCCCTGAGATCTCTGATTTATAGTCTCCTAATCCAACTCCAAGGGCTCTCAGCGCTCCTTAGTTCCCATTTTTCTAGCACCGGGTGGGGCAGGGGAGGGGGCGGGCAGGAGCTATCCAGTCCCTATATTTCCAATACAAGAAATCTCAGACTCCCCAAATAGTCTCTGTAGATCTCAGAGTACCCTAGACCCCCAACCCTGGTCCCTATCCCAGTTGATCTCAGAACCCAGCCCCTCACCTGATTGGCAGCCTCAAGTTCTTGTTGCAGCTTCTGAGTTCGAGCCAACTGGGCTTTGAGATCAGCTTCCTTCCGCTGTTGTAGCTCCTCAATCTTGTTCCTAGGAGTGATGGGGGCGGCCAACGGCATTGACCATGGCCTGAGGCTCAGTCTCCCAGCTCTGCCCCTATGGTCTTGAGTTAATATTGCTGGGCACTGTCCACCACTAACTCCAACCCTGATAGTTACCGGCTGTCATTGAATAGTGTCTCCTTTTCCGTCTGTAGACGACAAAAACTGGGCACAGAAAGATAGACATAGATAAGTCAATTCTAAAAGTCGATCCCTTTCCTAATCTCCCTGAACCCTTTCCCCTGCCTCTGGAAAAAGAAATTTACCTTTCTTGTTTCTTTTTCAGTTTCTCTGAGAGCTGGGGTAGGGGAGGGAATACAGACAAGTGATAACAAGAAGAATAATATTAGCAAAGACAAAAATAACTTAATATTTACAGACACTTCCTACTAATTCCTCTTTGGAAGCTGAATTTATTTGTTATCTTGTGGAATCCTCAAAACAATCCTGAGAAGTGAGTATTACTATTTTTACAAATGGAGAAACTGAGCCTGAGAAGGGTTCAGTCATTTGGTTGCCCAGCTGGTCAGTAGCACCAACATAACCTCCCTCAAGCTTCAAAGCCCAGCATTTACATCTCCAACATATCGACTGAGGGCTACATCACAGAATGGCTAAGTTGGGAGGCCTGGAAAGCAGGATCATGATTGGCTGCCACACCACTGGGTCTCTAGTTCTTAGGTAAGAGCCAGCAGTCTATAAGTTGTTGGATGGATGAATAAACAAGCAGAGCGAGGAGGACACAGAAGAAAGGAATGGAGCCCATCAGGCACAAGACATAGTGGGATCATATTAGCCCATTCCAAACTGAAAGCAATTCTGAGACATAAGTGTGAGTCTCTCACAAATGACAAAACTGAGGCTATGAGGGAGTATTCTGCTAACTTCTGCTTTGTGGTGGAAGCATGACAGGTAGGAAGTGGGATGGGGCAAAGGCCAGAGAAAGCTTGGCAGCCCCACCTTAGCAAGTTCCTCCTGCAGCCTGGATGTTTCGGCCTGCTTCAGATTCTACAGGAAACAATAAGGGAGGGGGTTGTTATCAACAAGGGGGAAGGTAAGGTATGTGCCTTCTTCCTGCCTTCCTGCATCCCTAATCCATCAGTCACAGACATCTCCGTGGGACCATAGGCAGAGCTAGGGCGTCTGACTGCCATCTGGCACCCCAGCTCCAATATACCCAGATTCACCTCCAAGCCTTGCAGTTGCTCCCAGAGCAATTTCTTTTCTTCCTTCTCCATTTCCCATTTCAACTCTACCTCTGCCAAAGGCATGGGGGACAGGAGAGCAGGGGTTTGGCCCCCTGGGGGGTCCCCTTGACCTTCAATGGCAAGTGGGAACTTCCCAGCCTCTTTCTCACAGCGCTCCTGCAGGGCTGGTGGATAGAACAGAGATATATGTTGGATGAGGTGATCTCTGAAGACCCTTGCCAAGTCAAATAGAGGGAAAAGTGGTCTTCAACACCTCAGGTAGCAGGAACCCTGCCCCAAAGACCACAATCCTAAAAGACAAAGGTTTAGCCCGATCCAGACCAATCACAAATCTTTTAAGCCCACCAACCACTGAAATCCTGTCTACTATCAAATTAGATCAAGTTGGTTTCCCAGGCTCCACCCATAGCCCTCCAAGGTCATGTCTAACATCCTCTACTCCCTACTTACAGCTGAATCCTTATAACCTACTGATTCCCAGCCACATTCTACAAAGTCTCCCTGCTGATTACCAAACTACCACCCACCACCCCCCAAGCCCTAGTTGCTCTCCAAACCTCCACACATCAGGATCCTCCCACGCTCTACCAAGCTTTCTTTCAGTTTTCATCCCAGATCCTACTGACAATCTGGGCTCTGAATCTTCCCAATGCTCCTTCATTCCCCTTCTCCATTTAGTAAACATCTTCTGATGTTCAATCTGCTTATCTGCAATATCTGCTAAATCCGAGGCATTGAACTAAACTCAGAAAGATAACTACCTCTTATCTTTACTACAATCTTCCAAATGGTAGACATCACTATACTTACTTCATAAGTGAGGAAGCTTTGGCTTGGAAAGGAGAATGTCTTGTCCAAAGTCATATACCAGGGTTCATGGAAGAGGCAAGCTTGATTCTGAAGCCTTTCCACCTTTCCCCAGGAGGACAACACCCTACTCAAGCCCCAAGGTCCACACATCCCCAGGAGGGCCTCCACACACCTGCCACATTCTTCTGCAAGGCTGTGTTTTCTGCCTGCAGTCTCAGCAGCTCCCCATCCACAAGGCTCCCAGCTTGGACAGCACCTGCCCTGGCAGCCCCATCCTTCAGCTGCTGGTTCTCCAGCTCCAGCTGTTCCATCTGGCTGCAGAGCTGAGCAAGGGAAGGACGAGGTAGCAGAAAAGCAGAGAATCAGAACAATATTCACTGAAATATACACAGCATTTGGCCCATGCACTTTACAATTCATTTAATTCCCATAATACCCATGACCTAGGTACTTTCATTATTCATTATTCCCACTTTCTAGGTAAGAACACGAAAGCACAGATGTTAAACAACTTCAAATTCACACATCTGTTAAATGGCAGTCACAGAGGATTGAAAATATTGAGAACAATTTTCTGCTTGCCCACTCCCATATCACAGTTGCAATCCAAGACTTCAGGCTCCTCTGGAAGCTGCTGGTCCAAGATGTCCACATTACTGAGAACTCCCCTGCCAGTCAGTCATCTTCTGTGGAGGGGTCTGTGTCTGGGAGCCTAGGCACCACAGACAGCTTTCAAGGCACTTCCAGGGCCAGCACTACCCACAGACCCCTATCATCAGTCCTTGGCCTTGGAGAGGTGCACAATGCAAATAAAACTAAACCAGCCCCTTGTTAAATTCCTGGCTAAAACGAAGTTCTTACAGCAGACCTGACAAGATCCTTTTTCCCATTTTCAGATGAGAATACTGAGGCCCACAGAGAATTTTAATTTCATTGCCCAGAACACTATTCCTTTCATCCAGTTCACATGTCTGGCTTCTCTGCATCCTTCAGTGCTCTGCTCAAATGTCACCTTTCTAGTAGTATCCCCAAACACGGAAATTCCAATACTCTCTAGCACAACAATCTCTTTCTTTCTTACCTTGCACTAATCACAAGTAAATTTAACTAGTATGTTTTTAACTTCTTAAAGCCCTGAAAAATCCTGCATCATAAATTGTGATTGACAATTAAATTTTATTTTGTAACATAGGGTCACAGCCGAATTCTGAAACCAGACTGCTTGGATGCAAATTTCTACTGTGCCATTTACTAGCATTGGGACATTGAGACAAACTACTTCATTTCTCTGGAGCTCAGTTTTCCTCATCTGTTAAATTGTAATGCTAATAATATCTCATCAGCTTGGTGTGAGAATTAAATGAATAAATAATGTAAAGCACATCGAATGAGAGCTCGTACACAGTAAACATTATATAACTGTCAGTATCAGTACAATTATTATTTGTTTACTACATCATCATCTTTCTCCCTATCCCACCTCCAGAACATAAACTCCTTAAGAGTGGGGACCATTTTGTACTGCTTACAACTATTTCCAGAACACAAAACACAAATCAAGTGCTCAATAACTATTTGTTGAAGGAACAAATAAGCTGAGATGTCTTGGCAAGTAAGTGCTGGAGGCAGGCCTTGAACCCAGGTCTCTCTGTGAGTACTTCCAGTTCCCAGAAGGAGAAAGAGGAGTGTGAAGGAAGTTATATACCTGGCCTAGTACCTAGCCCAGGGCAGGTACTGGAGAACATGAGCTGGATTTATGGATGAATGCTTGCACCTGCCTTACCTTCCTCCTAAAAGAACCACATGATACCACTGAAACTAAGGGCAGGAAGCAATCAGAAGTGAAGTGATGATGTCAGCTCTAACATGAGCACCAGGGGCTCTGAACTGTAGGGGGCAAGGACCCACTAGGACGTGTTGTTTAAAGGAGTGATGTCATAAGACCTGCAAGTCAGGACAATGTCTAGGGATTGATGTGGTCAAAGAAGCTAGAACTGAGACCAGTGAGGAGGCTGTAGGAGTAGAGCAGGCGAGAGGTGGAAAAAGTTGAGGTGCAGTAGAGCCACAGGATGGATATAAAGCTTTTAAATAGTTAAGAAAAAATATTTTAGAGGGAAAAGGAATTGATCAAAGGATACTATTAGTAACTAACATCTACACAGCTGATATTATGTGCTAGGCTCTGTTCTAAATGGTTTACAGACATTTATCTATTCAATCCTCACAAAAGCCCTGCAAAGCAGGTACTTTCATTATCATCATTTCCATTTTAAACATTTGGGAACCAAGAAACAGACAAATCAAGTGACACACTCAGGTTGCACTTAGTAAAATATAGAGCTACGAGTTTAATCTAGGCTTCCTGGCTCTTGACTAGTACTTGCTAAATCACCTCTCCTGGTATTGTACCTGCTTAAAGGTTACTTTTGTTTAGATTTTAAAGGGTCTTAAGTACTACATTCTCACGTGGAGCCTTGGAAATACCATTTTTGTTGCCATGAGACTTTTTTCCCTGAAAACACACTAAAAACTTAGACAATTATTGAGCATGGATGCAGAAAAGAGATAAGGGAATAAAAGACAATGTCTCTAGCTGCCTAGTAGGTTTTGAAACAGTGAGGATGCTAAAATCAGTGAGGAGATGTAATTATCTAATCCAGGATAAATTATCTAATCCACATAAATTCTACATGGGCTTACATCAGATGAAGAAAGAAAGAAAAGGGAAGCAGCTTAAACATCTTTCCATCCATGTTAAATATAAGAACTTTACCTAAGACCCAACAATACCCCTTGTCTTCGCATCAGCCCCAAAATATACACAAGGAGACTTGAAGCTCGGAGAGAAGAAGTGACTTGGTCAGGAACCAGCTGACCTCAGAGCTTCCAGCCTTCTAATCCCAGCACAATGGGTGGCCTCATCTGTCAAATCACTGCCCTCAGCAGACTCGAGACCTGTTTCAGCACCATGGACAGTGATCCAAGACCAGCCTCTGTCTAACCTCTCTCAGCCGCCCTCCAGCTTCAGCCCAGGTGGCCCCTACCCCTTGGAGCCCCCTTGGTTATTCCAGGCACCATCACCTTACTGAACTCAGCCATAAGTGTGCTGTTCTGCAAACGGAAGTCCTCTTCCTGGCTGTGCAGCTTTGCCTGCAGCATCTCATTTTCACTCAGTAGCCCCTCAACTTCCTGCAGTGAGAAATAGGGGAGAGAGGAGGTAGAGAGAGATGGGGAAAGAGGGACGGACGGGAAAGGATGGAGAGATGGAGATAGAGAGCAAAATAAAGAAAAGGCAGGAAGACAGAGGAACAGAGAGAGGAGAGAAGGAGTCAGGGAAAGAAATGTGTGAAGAAGAGAGAAACAAGAAGTCAGAAAGAGATAAAAGGAAAAAAGAAAAGAAAATTGATGGCAGAGATAGGAACAGGTGGGGGAAAGGCAATGGGGAGATTGAGGAGAGAAACAAGTCAGAGAGAGAGGAACAGGAAGTCAGAGACAGAGTCAGAGAGAAGGATAGAGAAAAAGGGAGAAGGAAAGACAGAGAGAGGCACAGAGAGATGAAAATAGGAAAACAAAAACAGATACAAAAACACATGACAGTGAGGCAGTCATCGATGCAAGTGCACACACAGAGAAAGAAAGTCCAGTACTAGGAGATCCCAACATACAGAAATATCCCTGCAAAGACATAGTCTCCCAGACACACTCACCCACCATGGGTCCCCTTACCTGAGCTTTCTTGCTCTTGCTCAGTGCCTAAAGGTGAGGGGGTAGGAAAAAAGAAAAGGTGAACAGAGAGGGACACTCTCACTGGGGTATGGAGACATTGAGGCAAGTGTCAAGGGGAGACAATAACGACAGGAGTTGGGGGATGGGAGCATCTTCAACCACAGAACTTGCATGACAATTTGTAGCCCATAGGAATGATGGGAGAGTGAGTAGCATTCTGCTTACATCCTTTCCTATAAGCTCCCAAAGCTGTTCATGGGTCTTAGTATTTAACCCTTTATGGGCTGGGTCTCCAGGCTCAGACATTGTGGCTTCATTGTTATATCTGTCCATACACATCTATATGGATTCCTTCCATTCACCATGGAAACTGCCACTCTCTGCTGAGCAGCCTAGGGAATTATCAGGTTGGGTAATCAGCACCCTACCAAAGAGAAACCTAGCTTTCCAAATGCCGGTCTTTCTGCCTTCCGTATTCCTCCGTCTAACAAATATTTATGGAGCATACACTATGTGTAACATTGTACTATGCATGGCAACAGAGTAGTGAAGAAAAAGACAAATGAGGGCCTTGAATGACTTGAGGGCCACAACAGCTGATATGCTCTCATCTTCAGAGGACTTTACCAACAGGACCGGTACAGGAATGGGAAGTATGAGCATAAGACAGGAGAGTGGAGGCGAGACAGCAGATTCAAGGCAGATTTACCTCTAGATGTGACTCTTTAGTTAGAAGTCAGTGAACGAGACTGAGTAAGTAATTGAAATTAAAAATGAATTAAGAGTAAATTAAAATTTACCAATTAATTAAGCAGAATTAGATAAAATTAGCAAACTAAAGAGACTTCCTTGAGAATCTTTTGAATAACTAATGACAGCATGTAAGATTTGGTCTGGTTCACAGTAGGTGCTCACTGGATTGATGAATGAGTCAGATGGCTACAGGGAAGCACGGGTGGGTGAATGGGTGGAGGGAAGTACCTTCTGAGCTTTGGTGAATTCCTTATCCAGGTAGGCGACCTTCTGTCGAAGACTGGTAAGTTCTAGTGTGGGGAAAGCACGGAGTCTCGGCCTCAGTCAGTGGCAAGGAGCTGAAAGGACTTCCCACCAAGCCTCTGAGGTGTTTTCCCTCAGCCTCTGTCCCCCAAAGCCACCTCCATCTAATAAGACCCTCTTGGCTCACCAACACCATTCTTGCGTAGTTCATCTGAAAGCTGGTAGTTGTTTGTTCGGAGTTCCAGGAGCTGAGCCTTTAGGGGAAGCAGGGAAGGGAAATGATTTGATTAGGAATGTGCCCCTATCCTCGCCATGAGGGTACCAATCCCCTGAACCCCGCAGACCCTGCTGCCCTCTGTGTGCCTCTTTAGTCACTCCTAAAGACCTGTGCATACACATCCTAAATGAGCATCCGGTCCCTCAGTCCC
The DNA here is from genome assembly GCF_014176215.1 of Rousettus aegyptiacus. Taxonomy (NCBI): domain Eukaryota; kingdom Metazoa; phylum Chordata; class Mammalia; order Chiroptera; family Pteropodidae; genus Rousettus; species Rousettus aegyptiacus. Next base: position 31,416,856 of record NW_023416312.1, read on the forward strand.
TGTCCCACCTTTCTCAGTTCTACTTATAACCACAACCAGTCTCACCTCTGTGTCTCTCCACTGCCTCCATCTCTCCCCTTCCAATTCACTATGCACTCAGGTCATGACAGAGTGCTGACCCAGTCAGGCTCCTGCTCATGTGTGTTCTATGGTTCACCATGCCCACAGGATATAGTTCCTCCTCCTCCTCCTGGCTGACCTCATCACACACTGAACACTGACTGTTCCAACTATCTTTCTGTCAGGGATGGGTGTTATCTATCCTCTTGGCCAGAGCAGGGGGCAGGGGCTTGCCTTCCTTCCTCTTTCCCAAGGAAAGAGGGCCTGGTATTCTCCTGACCAATTTCACTAAGTAAAAGGGGGCTGCTCGGGGTCCCCACCCCCAAGGCTCTGCAAGCACATCCAGACCCCTATCAAGAATTGAGGGAAAGTGAAATATGGACCATGCCAAACAGTATACCCCTATTCTGTAGGGCACCTAGGCCAGTTCTTCCCCAAACCACTGGCCCTTACCCCACCAAGACCTTTCCCTCCCATGGCACCAGCTTCCACTCAATGGTGCTATGCTAAAAGTCAGAGGGCTTGGGAGGTAGATGGGGGGAAATTTTTTAAATCATTTCTTCAATTAAGTAAGTAAATAAATAAATAAATAAAGTCAAAGGGCTTGGCCTTTACAGAATCTTTCCTGCATCTGTCCACCCCTAGACCTAGTGATCTGTCTCCCACAGTTCTGATCTAATTGGTACAACTTTGGCACCCACCCACAGTTCCTATCCATCAGAGCCCGATAGTTTTGCCCTCATTCACAGCCCAGTGGAATCAATCTTCCTCACTCAAGGGTTCCCACACACTTCAAGATCTCCCGGTCATGCTCCAATGGGATAGCCCTACATCCTCCAGGGTCTTTCCTCCACAGGGCCTTGGGTGGGCTAGTTGGATTACTCTTACTCACTCAGAACCCCCTGCACAAGTTACAGGGGTATTCCCTTTTCACAGTCCAATGATCTCACCTTTCCATCCTCCAGGTCCCTCACAGAGACAACTGGGTCCCTCATTCAAGGACCGATGGATTCTGTCCTCACTTGAAGTTCCTCCTCTCCTACCATAGATCCCTACTCAAGGTTTCCCCCTTCAGAGTCTTTCCAAACAAAATCCAGTGGTCTTTCCCAGTAAAAAAATCTCTCTCAACAAGGGTCTACTCTGGCTTTCATCCCATTTCAGGATCTCCCCCCACCCCCGCCAGAATAATCAAGTGGTCAGAGTACCCAATCAGGGTACCCCTCCTTCCCCCTCCCGCCCCCAGCCAAAGCCCAGTGATCCCTGCTCCATGCAGTCCAAGGTAGTATCACTTTTTCATCTCCTTTGGTCTTCTCTCCAACAGGGATTAATGGTATTATTACCCATTCAAGAATTTCTTCACCCCAGACTTAATGGGATCACCCCTAATCATCCAAATGGTACCGGCCCCTCTTGGGATCCACTACCATCACTCGCACAGGATCTCCCTCTCCCGGCAACAATGACAACATTGGGGTCATTCCCTAATTCGCTGGCACAGTGGTTTCTCCCACAAAAAACTTCCACCTCCCACCAGGTAATGGCTCCCCCCATCATGACGCAAATGGCCCAACGCCCACTTCCTTCCTCTCCAGACAAAATGGTTTCTCCCTCTCAGGATCTCCTTCCCTCGATGCCTAACGTTATCATCACCCACCCATGGGTTCCCCGCACACACCCAAAGGTCTCGTCCCCTCTAGGTCTGGGTAAGATATCCCCCACTCTCTGACTCTTTCCTCCTCCGCCCACAAGGCTCTAATAATACAACCCTTCAGAGACCAGTAGTGTTTGGAATCCAATAGTCCCACCACTCGGAGCCTCAGTTTCCCTTTTCCAGACCAACCCCTTAGACTCAAGGTCTAGCCCAACCAACCCCTTCTCAGAGCCTGTGGCACGACCTCTCTCTGCCCCGCTCCCCGTCGCCCTTCCCGGTGGTCTTTTCCCCGGCGAGCGGCACCTGCATCCGCTGAAACTCCTCCTCGGACAGAGCTTGCGCCATGTTCCTCCCCCCCCCCGCCCCCCAACAGTTTTCTGCGCAGACGCAGCTCGTCCCTTCTGTCAGTATGCGGGTTGGACCAAACCACTGGCCAGGAATCGAGGGGGAAGAGTCTACTCCAGTAGCTCAACGTTTTGGAGACGGAGAGAAGAAAATGAAACCGAGAGGTCACATGAATTGCAATTAAATGTTTTACCAGAATCTGGGTCATCTGATCTGGCTTTTTTGCTCACATAGACTACCCATTGTGATGCAATACTATTACATCCCCGTGTCACGGGTGGACTCGTCGCTAGGGAAATGTTTGCCGACAGAAAAATCACCCTTTCACGGTTCTCCTTTAATGAGAAAGGTTGACTTAAAGAAACGAAAGCGGAAGCTCTGCGCTGGTCTTGTTCCCGCCCTCTTGTGGGTGACTCCGAATGGGAATATCGTCTCCGGTGAAGCCCGTGGCTTTAAAAAAAAACCAGAATTTTGACGCTGTTTTCCATTCACGGTGTTAGGTAAAGGATCTTGCCACCAATAATTTCAAAATTATTGAAAAGAAATCACTAAGGGGAAAGAATGGCAGTGAATCAAACGAAAAAGCTTCATTAAAAACAAAACAAAAACGAAAACAGGATGTCGAAACATCAGAAACATTCAAATTAGTATTAAAGTGCATTATAAGCCATAAGCCTCTCTTGTGCTTTCTGGCCCCCTCTGAAAACCTTGCCACCCAAGCAGGAGTTTTTATTTGAGAAAGAGAAAAAATTAGCATGTTTAGTGACAACATATCAGTACTAGGATACTCCCTATTTTGTTTATCTTTTAGGGGAGGGACTTAATTTTGATATCATTTTAAATGTACAGAAAACCACAATAGTACAAGGAAATTCCATATGCCCTTTACCTAGGTCAGTCCATTGTTTACATTTTGCCACCTTTATCATTCTCTCACCATATATAAAATTTTCGAACCTTTGTCTTCAGCATCTATTGATGACTTTCTAACACTAACATTTCTTTACTTGCTATTCTACCGTAAGGAAGAGCCTCCTCTTCTCCCCCATTAATGTGCGTATTTATATCTATAGAGACTACTGGTTTTTTTTATTAAATGAATTATAATCAATCACTATCATCGTTTCCTTTGACGCTCAAATCGTCCCAGGTTTGGCCAGTGAGAGTGTCTTCAAGATGACTTGTGTGTCCCTTTGACCATGCCTTTATCACTTTCTTCTGACACTACAGGATGCTCTAGATTCATATTCTTTTTCAGCCTCAGTGTTCATTGCTATTAGAATGTAATCATTTCTAGGCCCTCTCAGGACATAGCAAGGAAATATATGTGTGTATTCTAATTCATGTATATACACATCTATCATCTATTTATACATTTTGCTATAGGTATACGTATTTTAAAAACATAAATTCATTATAATACCTTCCATTTCAACCCAACAGCACAAGGTTCATCCTAGTTTTCTCACTTTCCATAGTATTTGTAAATCCCTTCTGCAACAGAAACCTGGCTCCCATTATCCACAATAAATGTACTTATTTGTGTAAACATAATACACATTAAGTAACCAGAATTGCTAACCCATAAGCCTGTAAAAAACAATCAACTGACTAGATGGCAATAGTGTTTCTTTTGTCTCTTTTTATTTTTTTTTCACTTTCATCTTTAAGTTCTTCATAGTCTATAGTCAAATATTGTGTTTAACAAATATCTTCAATGTTTGATGCAGTTCCTTTTGTCTTTGATCTGATGGTGGTCAAAATACTGTGTTCAAAAATTATGTGGCTTAGTTCACCCACTCGCCACCCTCTTCATGAGGCTGTATGATTCATTTGAAATATAGTTAGGTTCCTTTGTTTCTGTTTAAATTCCATTTTGCCCTTCCCACCTTTGTTGAGGAAACCAATCAATTTACTTTCTGGTTTATCCTTTCTCGGTTTCTTTTTACACAAATGAGCAAATACGTTTATATTATCTTATGTATCCTACATGAAGAATAGCATACTTTGCATTTTCCATTTGCTATCTCCTCTCACTCCCTTCTCTCTCAGCTATGTAGTACCCCATTTTGTAGATGTATCATAATTTAACCACTCTCCTATGTTTGCCCATGTAGGTGGTTTCCAATATTTTGCTATTATAAACAGCCAAAAAGAATACCCTTGTACATATATGTATTTTCATATTATCTGAGGTATATTTTCAGGGTAAATTCATAGAACAGGAATTGGTGCATCAAAAAGTACATATGTAGTTTCATTAGGTATTTCCAAATTCCTTCCCAAAGGAGCTATTCCAATTTCATTCCCACTAACATTCCTTCTACACTTTTAGGTTCTTTGGCTGGTTTAACAATTAAATTGACATAGATTAACAGGAGAAAAATTTAATTTTGTACATACAGGAGCCCCATGAAAATATGAGACCCAAAGGCAGTCAGGCAATTGAGGCTTTTATGCCATCCTGAGCTAAGGAATGGGACAAGGTACAGGACATTCAAAGGGGAGGAGGGCAATTTACAGGAAAATGAGAAGGGCAGATGTTTGGTAATCAGATGTCTGCCCTGCCATGCAGGTAAGTCTTTCAGATAAAAAGTTATCTCTGGCAATAGCTCTCTTCCTGGTAGAGGTCCCCTATCTAAATTCTTTTAGTTAGTTAAGGGACACATAAAAGTTTTGCTTGAGTCTGCTGGGTCTTGATTGTCTTCAGCTCAAAATAATCCATATGCCAAAGTGACATATTTTGAGGTGGCATAATTTGCTACCCTTCAATATACCTATTTTAAGGGTATGGTTCAGTGAATTTTAATAAATGTATACAACCTTGTACCACAACCACAATCAATATATAGAATATTTCCATCATCCCCAAAAGGGTACTTTGTACCACATCCCAACCCCCATCCCCCACCTCAGGCAACCACTGATTTACTGTAGATTAAATTTCTCTTTTGTAGAGTTTCATACAAATGGAATCGGACAGTATGTACTCAGCATAACGCTTCTGAGATTCATCCAAATTGTTGTGTGCATCAGTATTTTTGCCTTTTTATTAATGAGTAGAATTCCATAGTATGGATATACCACAATTTGTTGATCCATTCCCTTAGTGAAATTCTAATTTATGTTTCTCTAATTAAGAGTGAGATTATACTTTTTTTTTAACATATTTAAGGATCATTTAAATATCTTGTTAAATATATGAATTCTATGTTCACTCTTTTGTCTATTTTTCTATTGGCTCTTTGGACTTTTTCCCTCAATTTTTAAAAGTTCTTTGTATATCAAGGCTATTGACACTTTAATATATGTTGTATATATTTTCTCCCAGTTTGTTAGTTATCTTTTGACCATGTTTATGATCCTAGGAGCTAAGAAATAGATGTATATATAATAAGTCATGTATACATACAAATCTCTAATTATTTCTGTATCTATTCATCTGTATATATTTTAAGATAAACATGAATTCACACTGATATTCCAATACTACATGGTTCATTCTATCTTTCCCTTCTTGCTTATCTACAGACTCCCACTCTAACCATAAAAAACATGGCTCCAGCCATCCATCACCCATTTACTCAATTTTTCAATCCCAGTATACAAGTATAGCAATATCAGAATTATTAACCCATACCCCTATGGGAAACAACCAAAACTGAGTTAAGTGCTTTTCTATGGTTCCTTTTGTCTTTAGCTTTGGAGTCCAGTCAAACTATCATTTTCCAAGGTTATTTAGATCAGCATGTCTTCTCCTCACCCCTTTTAGTGAGGTTATGTCATACATTTGTAATACAGTTAGCTTATGTTACTGCAGTCTGTATTCCATACTGGGATTTCCTGACTTCCTGGCTAATTTTTTTAAAATGTTTATACATTAAAATGTGTGTGCGTGCGTGCGTGCGTGCATGCGTGTGTGTGTGCTGTAAAGATATCTGGGTTTTGACAAATACATTTTAAAGTTTTCCTCACATAAGTTTTTTTTCCCCACATTTCTTGTTAGGTTCTTTCTTAAGGTATATTATCTTCTTTGTCGCTATTGTAAATGAGGGCATTTCTATTATTATATCCTCTAACTGGCTGTTATTGGTATATACGAAAGCCACCGATTTATGTATGTTAATTTTATATCCTTCCACTTCGCTGAATACTTTTCTTGTTAGAGTCAGTTTCAGCATTGATTTTCTATAGTTTGCCAGGTACAAAATCATATCATTTAAAAATAGAGATATTTTTATTCTTTTTAAATTCATTGACTCTGACTTATTTCTCTTGTCTAATTACTACTTTCCACTAACAGGATCCAGGGCTTCTTGTTGAAATGTCTGATTCCAGGGCTGGGGCAGGAAAAGTACAAGATGAGCCTGGAGCATTTTGTTGTACCATCCATTGAGTTCATTTGAATTTTAAAAGAATCCATGTTCTAAAAGAATCCAAACTAATCTAAATAAATAAATGGAGGACAAAGGGAAACTCTTCCTTACAGAGGAACACCAACTAACAAATGTAGAGGAAACGGAATTAGAAAATCGCTATTTGGCAACCACCTCTGTAATAATTATTTCAGGCAAGAATTATCAACGGATGCTAAAACTAGCGGGTGAAAGTGTGATGAAGAACATTGTATTTACATAGTATCAAAGGATCTTCCCACAAATTACTTCTTAATTATAATGGGAAAAAGGGTAACTTTACAGTGGAGAAACCTGGTAGACACTGCCTTAACCAAGTGGACAGCATTAACATTAACAATATGGGGACAAACTGGTATCTCCTGCCTCCTGATGTGATGCACTGATAAAGATACAACATCACTTATGTGGTGTTTCTGCCAAAAATTCGTAACCTGAATCTAATCATGAAAAAATATCAGGCAAACCTCAACTGAGGGACATGTTACAAAATAAAAGATTTATGCTCTTCAATAACATCAAGATCATAAAAAAAATAAAAATTGAGGAAGTGATCTTAGTTTAAGGAGACTAAAGGAACATGAAACTAAATGCAACATGTGATCCTGGATTGAATCTTGTGCCAGAAAAAAAAGTTTTTTATTTTATTATAAAGGATGTCAGTGGGACTACTGGCAAACTTTGAATGATGTCTGTAAAATAGATAATAAGATTATATCAATAATAATTTCCCGATTTTTATAATTATACTGTCATTTTATAAGAGAATGACTTTATCTTATATATCTTTATATAGGAAAGAGTTAACATAGTAGGCCTGAGACTGCCTGGCCTTAGAAAGACCTGATTGCAAAGTTGGCCCTTGACTAGCATCTGGAAACTTAGCTGGTAAACAATTTCCTACATTGGTACAAAACCTTTCCTAAATTAAAAAAAAATAGTTCACATGGCCCAAACCATTTATACAAACAACGTGGTTTATGCTGAGTACCTGCATACCTCCAGGGAGTCTGGAATTTTGATACATGCTAGGTAGAGGGTGACTCATGACCAGCTCTCAGTGAAAACCTTGGACACTGAGTTTCTAATGAGCTTCCTTGATAGATAGCACATCACACATGTTGTCACAACCCATTGCTGGAAGAATTAAATACATCTTGTGTGACTCCACTGAGAGAAGACTCTTGGAAGTTTCTGCTTGATTTTCTCTAGACTTTGTCCCATGTGCCTTTTCCCTTTGCTTAAGAGAAGTGGACAGCATAAGGAAGTCTGCGCATGGATTTTTCAAGCTTCTATGTGTCCTTTTTTTTCTTTGTTGACCTTATCATGTATCTATCCTTTCACTAATAAATTTTAGCTGAGTACAACTATGCAGAATTTCATGAGTCTTCCTACTGAACCACCAAACAGGAGCATGGTCTTGGGCAGGGGTCCCAAACCCCCAGGGCCACAGACGGTACCAGTCTGTGGCCTGTTACGAACCAGGCCACACAGCAGGAGGTGGATGATGGGCAAGGAAGGGAAGTTTCATCTGTATTTGCAGCCACTCCCCAGCGCTAGCATCACCACCTCAGCTCCACTTCAGATCATCAGGCATTAAATTCTAATAGGAGCACCCGGTCCTTAGTGCCAAAAAGGTTAGGGAACCACTGGTCTTGGGTACCCCTGACACAAATACAGAGAGAGAGAGAGAGAGAGAGAGAGAGAGAGAGAGAGAGAGAGAGACCAACTAACTCAGAGAGAGACAGAGAAAGAGACAGAGACAGAGAATGATAAAAGAAAGGTGGCAAAATGTTAACATAAGAGTTAATGAAGGGTATATAGGAATTGTTATTTTGCAACTGTTCCGTAAATCTGAAATTATTTCAAAATAAAAAATTTTAACTGGAAAAAGAAGCCAAATGATCTCACCCTATGTGAGATAATTGCTCATCACTAGAGGCTTCTAGGACCTCTCAGTGAAGAGACATGGGAAATACATGCACATGCGCACGCGCGCACACACACTCACAGAGTTCTCTTTGTCTTATCTAAAATCATGAGAACCTCTTTCTTGATTCCTCCAATTCTAATTTGACACTACAGTGGTCCATTCTTGTGCTCCTCCATCCATATTTATAACTTCCTTCTTGTATTTATAGCTCCTTTAATAAGTAAACTGACTCCCATTATTCCTAATACATTTATTTGTTTCCTCAAGCCTAGATTACACAAAAGGGATTTTCAGAATTATTAATCTATATCACTGTAAAAGAAAATCTGTTTACTAGAGTTCAATTTTGTTTACAGGCATTTTAAAGGTAAAATTTACACATAATAAAATTCACAAAATTCATAGCACACCACATCACTATCAAGACATAGAATTTTACATCACCCCCAGAAAGTTCCCTCATACCCACTCAATCCCCTTGCCAATAGGGAAATCACTGTTCTGATTTTTTTAGGCATGTGGATATCTAATTGTTTTAATATCATTTGTCGAAAATATCCATTCTGCACTGCCTTTGCACCTTTTTCAAAAATCAATTGACCATATATTTGTGGATCTACTTCTATTTTCTTTCATTTATATATTTGGCTGTCTTATTTTTCCAGTTTTATTGATATATGATTTACATACATTGTATAAGTTTGAGGTGTACAGCATAATGACTTACGTGTATTGTGAAATGATTACAATAAATTTAGTTAACATTCATCGTCTCACAGATATACCAAATAAAAAGGTATTTTTCTTTGTAAAGAGAACTTAGAATCTACTCTCTCAACAACTTTCAAATATACTATACAGCAGTGTTAACTATAGTCACCATGCTGTACATTATATGCCCAGTCATTACTTATAACTGGAAGGTTGTACCTTTTGACTACCTTCATCTAATTCTCCCACCCTCCTTTTTGGCTGTCTTGACATCAATACCACAATGTCTTGATTATTATAACTTTACGGTAAGTCTTGAAGTCAGGAAGTGCAAGTCCTCTAAATTTGTTCTTGCTTTTCAAAGTTGTTTTGTTCCTTTGCATTTTCATATCAATGTTAGAATCTGCTTATCAATGATACAAAAACAAAAACAAAAACAAAAATAAAACCAAACTAACAAAAGCAACCCCCAAACCTGTCGGGGTTGTTGAATTTATAGATTAATCTTGGGAGAATTGACATCTTAATAATTTTGAGCCTTCTGATCCATGAATATGGTATATTTCTCCATTCATTTATATATTTAATCTCTCTCAGTAAAGTTTTATACTCTATGTCCAGGTCTTGCACATGTACTTTTATATTTCTGATGTTAATTATGAATGATATTTTAAAATTTCAACTTCCTATTGGTTATTGCAAGTATATAGAAATACAACTAAGTGTAATATTTTGATCTTATGTCCTGCAATCTTGCTAAACTCACTTATTATTTCTAAGAGCTTTTTTGTAGATTCTTCATGATTTTCTACATAGATGATTATTTCACCTCTCAATAAAGACAACTTTATTTCTTCCTTTTCAATCTGTATGCTTTTTATTTTTTTCTTGCTTTATTGCACTGGCTAGAAGCTCCAGTACAATGTAGAATTTAAGTGATCTTAGGGAGAAAGGCATTCAAGTCTTTCACCATTAAGTTTTATGTAATGTAGATTAGTTGGTAAATGCTCTTTATCATGTTGAGGAGATATTACCTTTTATTTCTAGTTTTCTGAGAGTTTTTTTTAATTAGGGATAGATGGTGGTGGATTTTGTCAAATGCCTTTTCTGCATCTGTTGAGATGATCATATGTTTTTTCTTGCATTTCTTAAGTTTAACTATGTCTTAGTGTATTATATTTTGTATATATAGTTGGATTAGATTTAATAAAATGTTAAGAACTTTTGCATCTTCGTTCATGAAGAATAGTTGTGTATAGTTTTCTTATAAAAAAATTCTGTAGTTTAGTATCAGAGTAATGATGGTCTCATAGAATGAGTTAGGAAGTATCCCCTCTTCTTGAATCTTCTGAAAGTTTGTGTAGAATTGAAGGTATTTTTTTTTCTTAAATATTTGGTGGAATTCCCCCAAGGAAGCCATCCGGGGCTGGAATTTTCTTTGTGGGAAGATGTTTTATCACAAATTCAATTTCTTTAATGGATACAGGGTTATTCAAGTTATATATTTCTTTCAAAGTGAGTATTGGTATTTTGTGTCTTTCAGGGAATTTGTTGCCAGAATTATTGTCATAAAAATATTCATAATATTCCCCTATTATTTATTTTTTAAAGTTTGTGGTAAAATATGTATGAAATATACTAATAAGTTTTAAGTATACAATTCCATAGCACTAAATACATTCACAATGTTGTGTAACAATCAGCAATGTATTTCCAAAACTTTTACATCATCCCAAACAGAAACTCTGTACCTCCCCATTCTTCTCCATCCTACAACATCTGGTAACCTCTATTCTACTTTCTGTCTCTGGAAATTTGCCTGTTCTAGATACCTCATAGAAGTAGAATCACACAATATTTGTCTTTTTGTGTCCGGCTTACCTTACTTAGCAGAGTGTCTTCAAGGTTTATCCACATGTCAGAATTCCTTTTTATGGATGAATAATATTCCATTATATTTATATACCATATTGTGTTTATACATTCATCTGTTGATGGATAGATGTTTACACCTTTTAGCTATTGTGAATAATTCTGTTATGGACATTGGTGTACAACTATCCCCTATTATCCTTTTAATAGCTGTAGAACCTGTGATGATGGTGCCTCTCACAGTCCTGATATTGGTCATTTGTGTCTTCTCTCTTTTTTCCTGATCAGTCCAGCGAGAACTTTATCAACTTTATTGATCTTCTCAGTAATATTGGTTTCATTGATTTTCTTTGTTTTTCTGTCTTCTATGCAGTTGAGTTCTACTCTGATTTTTATTATTTTGTTTCTTTTGCTGATTTCTTTCTTATTTTTCTAGTTCCTTAGGGTAGAAGCTGGGGTAATTGATTTTAGACCCTTCCTCTTTAATATAAGCATTTTTGTACTGTAAATTTCTCTCTAAGGATTGCTTTAACTACATCCCACAAATTCTGATATATTATGTTTTAATTTTTCAGTTCATTTTATAATTTCCCTTTTGATTTTCTCTTTGACCCATTGGTTATTGACAAATGTATTATTTAGTTTCCTAATATTTGGGGGACTTTCCAGATCTACTTCTATTACTGATTTCTAATTTAAATCCATTTTGGTTGGAGAACATAGTTTGACTTGAATCCTAAATTTCTTGAGACTTATTTTATGACCCAGAAAATAATCTATCTTAGTAAATATTCTAGATACACCTGAAAAAAAATGTATATTCTGCATTTTCTGGGTGGAGTCTTATTAAAATGTCAGTCAAATCCAACTCATTGATAGTCGTGGTCAAGTCTCCTACATCCTTACTAATTTTCTGTTTAGTTTATTTTCTGTCAGATGCATCAATTATTGAGAAAAGAGTGCTGAAATTTCTGACTTTATTCATGAATTTGTCCATTGCTCCTTACAATTATATTAGTTTTTGCTTCATTTATTTTGAAACTCTATTATTAGATTGTTAATATAGTTGAATTTAAATCTGTTTGTTTTATATTGTGCTATCTGTTCTTTGTTTCCCCTTTCTCTCCCCCCTTTTCCCCTTTTCAGATTTATTGAGTATTTTTTAATACTATTTTATCTCCTTTGTTGATTTATTATTTGTAATTCTTTGTTGTCTTACTTTAGCAGTTGTTTCAGAGTTTAACTTATTTTCAACTTATTAATTTTTTTAACTTATTATAGTCAACCATCCAATGATAGTTCACTATTTCATATATAGTATAAGAAACTAAATATATTTCCATTTCTCTTTTCCCAACATTTGTGTTATTGGTGGCCATATATTTTATTTCTATATGTGTCATGAACTTCACAATATGGTGTTCTCGTTATCTCTCTGGACAATATGTTGCCCTTTAGAGATATTTAAATAATAACAACAAACTCTTTATGTTGACCCATGTATTTACTAATTCTTATGCTCATCATTCCTTTGTGTAGATCTAGGTTTCCATATGGTATCATTTGACTTTTGCCTGAGGACTTCCTTTAACATTTCTTGTACTGTGGGTCTGTTGGTAATGAATCCCTTCGAATTTTTCTTTTTTCTTCCATATTTAGGTAGCTTTATTTCTAACTCTTTATCAGCAGAATTATGTGATAAAATCTTAAATTTTTGTTTTCTTTTTTAACATCTTTATCAAGATGTCACTCCCTATTCAATTCACCTAAAGTATATGATTCAATTTTTTAAAGTATATTCACTCAGTTATGCAACTATCACCACAATTTTAGGACACTTTTATCATCCTCAAAAGAAACTTTGTACCCATTAGCAGTCACTCTCTACTCCCCTCCAATTCCTGGTAACTACTAATCTACTTTCTATTTTTTTTTTACGTTCGCCTATTCTGGACATATCATATAAATGGAATCACACAATATGTGGTCTTTTGTGATTGACTTTATTCACTTGGTATAATGTTTTCAAGCTTCCTCTATGTCATAGCATGTATCAGTACTTCATTCTTTTTTATCGCTGAATAATATTCCATTGTATAGATATACCACATTTTATTTATTCATTCATCAGTTGATGGACATTTGGATTGTTTCAATTTTTTGGCTATTATAAATAATCACTTTTAAAGTCTTTTTCCTCTATATGTTTCATTTTAGATATTTTCTATCATTATATCTTCAAATTTATTAATCTCTTCTTTGGAATGTCTAATCTGCCATTAATCTGATCCAGTGTATTTTTAAAATCGAACATTGTTGTTTTCACTTCTAGTTCAATTTGTGTCTTTTATATATGTTGCCTATTTCTACTTAACATGGTTAATCTTTCCTCTAACTTCTTGAATGTATGGAATTCTGTCACAATAACATTTTAACATCCTTGTCTATGAATTGTCTCATCAGTGTCGTTTCTGGGTCTATATCTATTCATTGAGTTTCCTGTTCATTGTGGGCTGCATTTTCCTGATTCTTTGCACACTCACTAATTTTTTATTGAATGCCAGACATTATGAGTATTACTTTATTGGGTACTGGGTATTTCCATATTCCTCTAACTATTCTTGAACTTTGTATTGGGCTGCAATTAAGTACTTGGAAACACTGTTACCTTCAAGGACTACTATTAAGCTTTGCTAGGTAAGACCAAAGTATCGTTGAATCTAGGATTAATTTTCCCCACTATTAAGGCAAGATCCTTCGTAGTACTATACCCAATGATCCGTGAATTATGAGGTTTTCCTCTCTAGATTTTGAAAAACACATTATTTCCTGCCCTATGTGAATTCCAGGTATTGTGCCCTTTAATCTTTTTGTGTATTTTCCTCTGGTCTTGGGTAGCTTTCTCACAAGCCTGTGCTGATTAGCACTCAACTGAATACCAATGGAAACTCTCTGAAGATCTCTGGAGTTATCTCTCTGCAGATCCCTCTACACTCTGATACTCTCTCTGCCCTGATAACTCTATTTGCCTTGGCTTTCACCAGACTCTTTAACTCTGTCTCAAAAAGGCAGACTTCTAGGTTTTTCCTGAGCTGGCCCTGTCTCCAGGCAGTGAGCTGGGCAGTCATCTGAGGATCACTAACTTTATTTCCCATCTCTCAGGGACCACTTTCCTTCATTGCTTGATGTCCAGTATCTTGAGATTTGTTGTTTCCTATATTTTGTCTAGATTTTTGTTTCAGGCAAGAAGCTAAGTTTGGTCCCCATAGAATATGTCTTGATTGGAAGTGGAAACCTTATTGTCTTGCTATTCTTGTAATTCTATCCACAACTAAACCAGGGCTGTTAAAATCTCTGATGATTCTGAATTTGCATATTTCCCCCTTTATTTCTGTTGGATTTGTGTCATGTATTTTGAAATTCTGTTAAGTATCTTATACATTTTTGATGGTATGTCTTCCTAATAAATTCACCGTTATATCATTGTGAAATGTCTCTATCTCTGGTAATACTCAGTCTTACAGTGTATTTAGTTTTTGTTAATACAGCCATTTCAGCTTTCTTAAGTTTAATGTTTGTACAGTATAAATTTTTCTACTTTAACTTTCAAACTGTCTTTTTACCTAATGTGTTTCTCCTGTGGACAGCATATAGTTGGGTCTAGTGCTATGTCAAGCCATAACTTGTTTTATTACACCTTGCATTTTTGTGTTTTTGCTTTAGAAATTGAAGGCAAGACCCTCTACCAGCAAAAAGATTATGACTCAGTTTATTGCAGTGGTCTGGAACCAATCCTGTAATATCTCTAAGGTATGCCTGTAGTTAATATTTTGGAGGCAATGTTAAGGCTGTGTAACTACCATGTTGACCTTAAAGTTGTGCCCATTAATTTTAGCATTTAGTAGGTCAGGTCTACAGCAACTCTCGCTGTGGTATTCTAATGGTGATTTTCTATTTCCCTCATTCCTTCTATATTTATTATTTGGAATTCTATTATTTGGAAGTTGTCCCATCTCCAGCTTATTTATTCAGTTATATCATTTATGTATCATGGAATCATGGATTTCTTTTGGACTATAAACCAAACACTATCATTTTGTTGTTGTTGCTCAAAATGTTTCAGTTTTGGCCATTGGGAGCTCTTTCAAGTTGGCTCCTATATCCTTATGAGATTCCTACACATACACACACACACACACACACGGTTCTTTCGGCACTACACAACACCTCAAGGCTCATCTTGCATTTCCCTACCCTGGTCTTAAAGTCAGCCATTTCTACAAAGAGCCCTGGCTCCTTTTACTTAAGAATAGCATTTAGAAATCAAGATCTGGATACTAGATGTTTGTTGCTTCTGGAATAACACAATGTCTAGGCTTTCTCAGTGGACAGACTGAGAAATTGTCATAGACCAAGATATGACAGCTAAATGTAATGTGGTATCTGTGGTAGGAAGATTCTAAGATGGCCTCTCAGTGGTCCCTGTCTACTAATATTCATGATCTTTTGTAATCCTTTCCCCTTGATTCCAACCAACAGAATGCCTGAACATTGAAAAGATGCCACTTTCATGAGTAGATTACAAGAGGTTCTCATTTCCATTTTGCTAGCTCTCACTTGCTGGCTTTGATAAAGCAAACTACCATGAGCTGCCTCCTAGAAGGAAAGACATATGTGTCAATGACTGAGGGTACCTCAGGCTGATAGCCAACAAGAAACTGAGGCCCACAGTTCAACAGACTGCAGAGAACTGAATCTTGCCTCCGCAAATGGGAGTTCAGAGCTGATCCCTTCAATTCCACCAAACATCTTCTTTGATTGCACCCTGGTGAGAGCCGCTGGAGTAGAGGACCCAGCTAAACCAGCTTGGGTTCCTGACCCACAAAAACTGGGAGATAATGAATGCATTTTTTTAGTCACTAAGATTGTAGTAATTTGTTATACAGAAAGAGATCACAAATACGGTTTCCTTATTTGGATCCTAGAACAGAAAAGATATTCACAGAAAAACCAGTGAAATCCAAATTAAGTCTTAAGTTGAGTTCCTAATACTGTGCCAATATTATTTCCTTTGCATTGATAAATGTGCCATGGTTATATAGCATGTTAATATTAGGGGGAACTGGGTGAGGATATGGAAACTCCTAATGTCTTTGCAACTCTTCTGTAAATCTAATATTATTTCAAAATACAAATTTAAAAAACACTTCTGGGTATTACATGTTATCTTTATAAAGAGAATATAGCAAATTTGAGGAGAAAAAATAAAGGTATCAGGGAGCCACAAGTCTGGGGGTAGAGATTCAACAACCAGGCCTTAGGGGGTGTCACAGTGTGATGATAGGCTAGAAAAGAGTAGCAAGTGTGGTGCTCACTCTGCTGGGGCAGACACAGGACCAGGCCTGATGCCTGTCCTGGGAGTCAAGTATCTGGGTGAGGAATTCTAGGAATATTTTTCCCCAGCTTTCAAGATACTCGTGTCTGTTTACCTCTATTTATAAAATTTCTCGAAAATGTCAACATCCATTCTGAAATAAAGTCGCTTACCTGTTCCTGGCCTTTATGGTTTCTATCTTTGCCCTTTCTTCTATCTGGAATGCCTCTAATGTCTGCCAGCAGATACATTCACACACTTCCTTATCCATTTCAAAAGAGAACTTTCCAGAAAATCTTTGACCCCTTTGCCCTCAGTGACACTTTTCAAATCAGAGCCCTCACTCACCTAACTTTACCATTTAGCTCTTCATCCATTTACCAGTTGTTTATCTTCAGATAGTTAAATTCTATTCCTGGGTTTCTTCAAACATAAACTGGAAATAAAAATCAGCATATTCTTGATGAATATTCCTTAGAATGATAAATCAGGTAAAATACTTGCAACTATTAGGAGAGTGCCTCCTGACAGGTATTTAAGGACGAGTTGCTTTTGGTTGTTTTCCTCCAGCCCCTCTTTCTAGCTAAATTCTTTTATCCATCTCTTACATCTATTTCTTCCAAGAACCTTCCTTCCTCTTGGCCTGAATGAGCCATGTTCATTGGATAGTCTAAAGGACAGGAGACTCTTTGCCAAAGTTAAAAGCGCATCAAACACGCCTAGCATTTATTATTTTAATCACAAACCTACAGACCCCTCAGTACACTCTCCTTGGGACTTGGGCCCAACAATTGAGTTGACAGCCTTGAGAGTATATATGTAGTAAGAGGGGTGGAGTTGGGTGAGGAGCGTCTGTTGATAACTCTGAAATGAGGAAGATTCCTCCAAATGGAGAGCTGGGTGGAAGTCAGTGGCTGTGGGTGACCTAGCTTCTGAGCAAGTGGTCAGTAAAAAATCAGATAAACAAAAGAGGGATACATGCTTTTGTAATCCTTCCTCCAAGCCTCCGCCTTGGTGTGAAAAGCTTCCACTTTTTCCTGGGCTGGAGAAACCCCTAGAAGGGTCCCTTCCTTCATCGTGTTCCTCTACATGTTAAAAAAAAGTAATGGGGTGCTGGTACCTGGACTCAGTAACTCCTACTCCCCATCGCCTCCCCAAACTGCCCTTCAAGGAAGGAGTCAGGACTTTGCCCGAAGGTAGGGGTCTCTCACTCGTGATCTAGGCCTGTAATGTCAATCCACAAGATTTCAAGGTCTGCCCTCACCTCCAAGGGCAAGGTCAGCACAGAGCCCTCCTAGGTTAGGTCACCTTGGTCTCAGGTTAAGGCAGGGAGCTTAAGTAACACTCCTCCCTGTAGTGGAATGCTTGGATGCAATGTTGCTAAGGGACAAGGGCTGTGATTGCCACATGGTGGCCTGATTGTATAGACTCCATGCCTGAAATACCCCTACTGGGTTATTCCTAGAGGGGAGGGACGGGGCCTGGCTCCTTTTATTGCTGGAAGACTGAATTTCCAGGTGAAGGTCCGGCTCTCATCCTCACTTATGTTCCTGGCCTGGGCAGGCCAGGGCATGGGTCATGGGGAAGGGGCAGGGCTTCAACCCTCAAGGCAGGGACCCTGTAATTCCGATTCCTCTTCCTTGCTAGGATGGACTAGACTGACCATTCTAAGATACGGGATGGAGCAGTATCCTGACACCTCCTGATGCCAGGAGACCTGGCTAGACAGTCATCAGGGGACTGGGATGGATCTTATCCTGTCTCCTTCCCTCACCTGGGCAAGGGCAGGTACCATGGGGCAGGGGTTGAGGCTGTGATGTCCTGAAGACAAGACCCTGATCTTGCAGCTGGCTGGGCCTGTGGGGAAGGGGTGGGGTATCACCTGACTCCTCCTCCTTGCCTGGTAGGGTTGGGGCCTCATCTCATCTCTTCGTCCAGAAGACCTAGGCAGGACCACCTCATGGGAGGGTGAGGGAAAAGGCAGGGCCTCATCCTGACTTATCCTCCTTTCCTGAGTGGGGAAATCCCAGGGGAGGGGTGAGGCCTGATCAGGACTCTTCCTCCATGCTGAAGCTGCTGCGGCGGCTGCTGGCCTTAGAGACAGCGGGAGACACAGAAGAGAGCAAGGGGTCAGAGGCAGCCCGCAGTGGGGACAGGGTGCCCCCTGACAGTCCTCCCACCACTCCCTCCTCCTCCTCCATCAGAATGTCCGTTAGTCCCAGGTGGAAGGGGTCCCCCAGATCCCCCAGGTGGTCACTGGGAAAGTGCAGGTCCAGAAGGGCATCCGAGGGTGGCACTGGGGGCTGCTGATGGGGAGCACCCTGAGCAGGCCCCTCTCCTGCATGAAATGTTGCTGTGCCTGGCCTGCCCTCCTCCTCAACGTCCAGCTGCTCTGGCTTGAGGCTGTCAGAGGCTGAAGTCGTGGCCAGGGAAAGCAGCCCTGGGGTGGGAGGGACAGGCAGACCATGGATCTGGGCCTGCAATTCAAGCTCCTGCAAAAAGTAGGGGATAGGTATGGGGTAAGATGGAGTTCAGAGCCCCTCAGAGGCAGAGGAGTGTAACAGTTAAAAGGGCAAGTGGTCTGGGTTTGAATTTAGCCTCCACCACTCACTAGTTGCATAACTTTAGGCAAGTTACTTAATGTTTTTGAGCCTAAGTCCCAATCGGTAAAATAGGTATAATAACGGTCCCTGTCTCATAGGATTGTGATGATTAACTTAGTAAACGGAAATAAGGCTCTTGTCACAGTGCATGGCACAAGATCAATGCAATGCACACTAGCCAATATTTATTATTCTTGTTAATGTTATGAATACTACTTATTGCCATCATCATCAACATCATGGGAGTCGAGAAGCCCCGGGATCCCTAAAGTATGCCAGGAAGGGAAATCCTGGCCTGTTCTTCCCTTGCCTCTGCCTACAGGAAGCCCCCCACCCTCACCCCTGCCAGACCTGTATTCGGAGCTGCAGGCTGCGGTTGGCTTGCTCCAGGGAGCGCTGCCGGCTCTCCAGGTCCTTGGAGCGTTGCTGCTCTTTCTGCAACTTGCGGATGTAATCTACAGAGGCTTTCAGGATAGTGCCTTTGTTCCAGCGCATCTCCCTGTGGGGCCCAAGGAAAGGGAAAGAAGGGAGTTCTGCACATGGAGTCTCTTGGGAGCCAGGGAAGGGTGTGTGTGTGTGTGTGTGTGTGTGTGTGTGTGTGTGTGTATGCACCAAGTAGATGGAGTATCTTAACCCATGTGTAGAACTTGAGGTGGGGGTACATCAAGGGTATGAAATGCTCACACCCTGCCTGGAACCTTCCACCAGTGTCCCAACTCCTATCCCTGAAGCCAGGAAGCCCACTATGATCTGACCCCTTAGTGCTCCTTTCACTTCTGATCCTGATTCGTCTCACTACATCCACACTGGCTTCTCAATGCTCCCAGGACATGAAAAACCGTTCCCACCTCAGGGCCTCCAAGACCAGCTATGCCCTCCACCTTGAACACTCTTCCCCGAGATACCCATACAGCTCCTGCCTTCCCTCTTTACGCTGTTTATTCAAATGTTTTTGTCTGTTGGGGCTTGTTCTATCCCCACCCTCCTCACCCCAAATTGTAACCCACCCCAGCATTTCCTCATCTTCCTCCCATTCTTTATTCTTCTCCACAACACTCATCATAATCACATGTGGGCTGTCCGTCTGCCCCCGCTAACATAAGTTCCATGAGGTCAGGGGGTTTTGTCTGTTTTGTTCCCTCTGGTCAACTCAGGACCTAAGGACGATACCTGGCATAAAGCAGAAGCTCAATATGTTTCTTGAATAAATAATGCAAGCATGAAATAGAAAACTAAGTGCCTAAGTCCTGCATGGACTAGACGAGGCGCATGGACCATAATGTCACAAATCTAAAATTTTAGGTGGGGACACAGCAAGGGGCTGTGACCTTGCTTAGGGTGAGGAAAGCTGAGTGGAAAGGGGCCAGAAGAGCAGAAATGCTGGGTGGTTCCTACCCAGGTTGTCCACTCCCCCAGGAATGACTTTAGGGGAGTGGGGACCCTGCTCCACCTTCTGCCAGCCTGGGGCTTCCCAGCCCACACTCACGGATCACTGGACTTGGGGATGAGGGTGCCCAGCTCCTTGATCCTGTCATTAATGTTGAATCGCCTGCGACGTTCAACTTTGAAGGCAGGGGAGAGAAAGAACGGGAAAGAGTTGTCAATAGGCCAAGGAGGGAAGAGAAACTGGGGTGTTGGGCAGCTGTTGCAAGGAGGGGCCCCTCCAAAGCAGGTTAGGGTACAGAGCAAGGCAGGACCGAACAACATGCTGGCAAAGGCACACACTCTTACTCACTTAGGTTGTGATTGTCTTTCTTCTGCCGTTCCTTCAAAAGGGCCTTGGCCTCTGTCTCTGGAAGAGAGTGGGAGTGGTCAGGGCCTCTGGGCACAGGAAAAATGGAGGGCAGCATTGCTACTAAGGCAGCTTTGGTGGGCACAGGCTGGGAAAGTGACTTTTTCAAAAACGTCACTCTTTTTACTATTTTTCAAGAAGCCATGGTGACAGGCCATTTGCTAAAACCAAAATGAGAGACAGTGGGGTGAAAGCAGAATCAATGGGTCATGTGGAAAAAGAGAGCAAAGAGTTTCCATTTCTGTCTGCGCAAACCTCTCACCCCAGAACTAGGCCCACCCCCAGACCTGGTAGACATGGGACTAACCCTGGCCCTTACCAGAGATCTCCCGTTTGATGTTGGGCAGCTCAGCTGGGCAGGAGTTGCTGACAGTGATGGCAGGTGTGGCCACACCCTGACTATTGTACACATCAAGCAGATTCCCTGACACGGGCAGCTGGAGGCAGACATGGAAGACTAATGATGGTTGGGTGCAGACCCCAGGCTTGGACCCATCTTGGAACAAGGCTCTTGACCCCTCCACACAACCCCAAAGACAAGCCCCCTAATGCAAGGACTGGCTCATTACAGGCACTCTTCCTTCTCCTTCAAGGGAATCTCACATGGTAACCCAATCAAGAAGGACAGGATCAAGTGAATCTACCCGGTTTTACCATGGGACTGGAGCCTTCCTGGCCTATTCATTATGCCCCCATAACCTCTAAAATCCCTCAGTGATCTCTGAAGCCTGGGGCTGGCTAAAAAATGCTCCAAAACTACCCTTCTCAGGTCTTCATCAGTTCCTATGCAACATTTCAGTCTATTGCATTCCTCCTACCCTTGGCATGACATTCCAATTCAGCATTCTTGGAACACTCCAACCCAATCTTCTCAGACCTTGGGAAATTGTCATGGCAACGTTCCTTCCCAAATCTGACCTCTGGAGAGTTCCAGCTGGATCTCTACTCTTTTGCTGTGACTGCATTGCAACACCTTACATACATGGTCCCTAGCTGCCATGTACCAGGTTCCTGACTCTAGTATCTTCTTGCACCTTCTGATCTCCCAGGACTTCTTGTCCAACTACAGAACTAGCACTGCTTTTATGTCTGTCTAGACTGTTTTCTCTCATTTACACTCTCCTGGATATACTGGAGACATATTAATCCATAAGTAATTAGTCCCAATTCCTTGATATGACTTCATCTCTTAAAACCCCCACCAATCTGCTGGATACATTTATTATAAGGTCCCAATCTCTAGCTGTGTCCAAATCAAGAAAAAGTTCTAATAAACCAGTACCATTTTTATATATGCTTCTATCCTCTTGATAAACTGGAAAGAAGCAAAGCTACAGCCACTTGGTGCATCCTAAAGCAAGTTATGGGACTATTGGAATATTCCAGAAGCAGAATGTTACAATTTATTGGTACATCCCTTGCTCTAGAAAGTTTTATCCACTCTATACAAGACTCCAGCCTCTTGGCATAGTTCACTGTAAGAGACATGGTACATTGTAATCATTTCAAGGTCCAACCATACTAAGTTTTAAGACTTTTGGTGTGTTCCAGTCTCTTGGTACATTTGAAATTCTACAAGAGTCCCACCTCTTGGTCCCTCCCGCAGTGAAGCTTAAGTGCCTTGGTATGCCCTAATATCTCCATGAAGTCCCCACCCTGTATGTATCAAAAACTACAAGGTCCACACCTCCTTGCAATCCAACACTAGGACCTAGGGCACCGTTATGCCCCATTCTCATTATACAGTCTCCCTCTCTATCTTAGTATAATCCAAGGTGAGGGTCCCTTATACATACAGCCAGCCCAGGTGTAGTCTCAGTGATAGAGGGATGTGCTAATTGTTTCAGGGCCTCACCGTGCTGGGGAGCTGTAGCCCCGCAGTGCCTCCAGGCAGATAGCTGAGCATCTCATCATTGTAGCTGGACTCCAGGCTGATGATCTCATCAATAACATCATCAATCTGGGGGAAGAAGTATGGAAGAGGGTTAGAAAAAGCTCGAGGGAACAGGAAGAGGAGGGTTGTCTGCAGCCACGTACCTCCTTCTCTGAGCTGGACCCAATGGTGAGTAGTGCCATGGGGCTGTTGGGGGCACTGCCTGTGGGGCCAGTAGCATGGGTGGCCTCAGGGGCAGGGAGTGGCTGAGCACTAGCAGCCCCTGGTGGTGGATTGAGGGCCTGGGATGCCAGCTTGGGTCCAAGTGTGGTGGACAGGTACTGTTTCACCTGCTGCCGGCGTGCCTGCTGCAGGTGGTAACGTGTTGGGTTCTCCAGATGTGTCTGCACCTGTGGGATAAGGGGGAGGAAAGACAGGAAGAAGAGGGCTCAGAGAGGTGATTCTGAGTCTCAGCCCCACCTTCAGAATTTATCTGTTCCTACGCTCAGGCCAGCAAACTGGGCCCAGACTCTGGGAAATCTCCACCCCCCGCCCCAGCAAATACTGGTTAAGTATCCCCCAGGACCCACCTACGGCTTGGAGAATACCTGTTTCTGGAGCCCTCTGTCACAGTCCCAAAGACTTCCCCCTCATCTCTGACATCACCTAACAGACCTAGGAACTACACACCCCAACGGCCAAAGAACTCCTAATACATTACACATACATGGGCTTTTCTAAAGCTACTCCAGATCCCACGGTCCACTCGGGGCACTCCTTACCCTCCATGGCCCACCGAGAAGACATCCTATGATCCCCTAAGAACCCCTTACAACTCCATAGAAACACCTCAGAAACTATAAACACAATGGGACACTAGCACAACCTACTTTAACAGTACTGTAACCTTTCTTAGAGCCCCAGGACTTCACCCAAAAGCCACTTGAACCAATTCCAAGTCACCAGGACCCCCCTCCTAGGGCCTTTGGACCTTACCTTGAGCACCTCCCTGGGCACCTGAGCAGGGGGAGGACGGCCCAATGTGTGGCCCCCAGCAGAGACACCAACCACAGAGATGGCAGGAGAGGCAGGTGCAGGACTGGGGAAGGGAGAGGCTGCAGCCTGTTCCTGACGCTCACGCCTCTCCTGCTCCTGGGCCTGGGCCCGCATTAGCTGCTGCCGCAGCAAGACCCGTGATGAAGATGATGATGACATGGCAGGGGTCCGGGAGCCCCCTGCAGAAGATGATGCAGACGCAGTAGCTGGGGTGGCTGGTGTGGCCTGCAGTGATATTGGGAGGCTGTGGAATGGGAAATATGGGGCCATAGGTAAGCTAAAAGTCTCAATCCAAATCTAAGGAGTCAAAGTATGATAGAGTAATCGCAGGAACCAGGCCTGGTAGCAGCCCTTAGGGGTCAGTCTGGTGGGGGAATTTTAGCCCTTCAGTCCTTATGGTGAAGCCTGGATTTGGGCTTGTTCATATATTGAGCAAATGCTACCTCTTGGCTCTGGGAGAGGGGCTTTATCCCATTTAAAGGAGAGCAAAAGAAGATAAAATTGAGTTTGTGGCAGTAGATGTGAAAACAGAGGGCTCATAAGCTCAATTGGAGCTGGAGATGCTCCCTGAGTTCCTGGGGGTGGGCAACAGGCTACAGGGGCAATAGCAGGCCCTTCTTCCTCCCCTGCCTAGGCCTCTAGTTCCAGGAGCTAGTCGGTCTCGAAAATCTCAGAAATTTCACAATCCTCTCTTCCTGCCCCTCTTCCAGGTCCCCTCCCCTCTCTTAGAGCCCAGGCCCATGACTCAGCACATTTAGACTTTCAAGCTTGGGGGAAAAAAAAGAAGAGATCAGCAGGGGTTCCTCAAGGACTGGGTGGGGGGGTAAGTTTGTTGCATGGGGGAGGGGGTGAGCAGGGGCTGTGGGTATGACTCCTCCCAGTAGCTGAACTTGAGCAGGCCAAGCCAGATTTCTGGGCATTCTAGGCAGTCAGTATGCCATATTTGTGAATGAATGGGTATGCAAGTAGGGTAGGGGTAGGCAGAGGTCTAATCCAAGATACCGGCTTCCTAGCTTGGCTTGCTACCTGCTTTT
Organism: Rousettus aegyptiacus; assembly: GCF_014176215.1. Lineage (NCBI taxonomy): Eukaryota > Metazoa > Chordata > Mammalia > Chiroptera > Pteropodidae > Rousettus > Rousettus aegyptiacus. The sequence continues at coordinate 31,441,575 of NW_023416312.1, forward strand.
CCTGGACACCTTTTCCTGCTTTTTCTCTTTCTGGCACCTCATTTTACTATCTGGATAATACAGGCTGCTGGAGAGAATAGGCTGGGCTAGCACTGAGGGCCTCTGCCCACCAAAAGGAGATAGAGGCGCCTGAGGAATTAAGAAAGGAGTCAGATAGAGCACATACCTTGAGTGTAGTGATAAGGGCTGGCTTTTGAGCTCGTAGAAGCTGTCAGGATCAAGGACGTTTTCTAATTCGATGTCAGCAACAATCCCAGATTCCGGAAGCAAAGAGTTCAGGCTGAGGGTGTGGGGGAGGTAGGGGTGGTGGTCAGTTTTTGTATGGAGACCTCACTCCCCGCCCAAGAAGACAGAGATGGGGTGGGGGAGATACAGAGGGAAACAGAGTATATCTCTAACATTTGGCCACTCTGCTGGGTACCACCACCATGAATTCCTCCGTTTTCTCCCCTCCTCACACCTCTCTCCCCTCCCCATTCTCTTTTGCTGTGTTACCCCTAGTCCCTTAAGATTCAAAATAACAAGAGTGCCTGAATCTCAACTCCTCGTTCTAACACGCACGTGTAACCACAACCTGGGTTTGAGGAAAATAGAAATGAATTTAGGAATGACGATTCACTTTGCATGCTTCCTGACTTTGCATAGAGTTATCCCAGCCCTTCACCCCCTACTGTTTTCCTGGCAGCCAAATGTGAGCCCACAGTTTGTCCACACACATGCAGCACGGTAGGGACATCCCTCAGCATAACAGCCCATTGTAACACGAACTGAATGCATCACAAAGAGAACCGGGGTCGAGGATTCACTTTACAGAAAGATCCATCACTTTGCAAATGAGTTCCCCTCTCCTCCACCCCAGCCAGAGTTCCTGGGGTACCAACACAGATCCAAATACAAAATGAAAAACCAAACGCTCCCCTCGGTTCAACAATCTGGATTATAAGAGGGAGAATCTGGGTGGAAGATCCGCTTTATGAGAGCTTTCTTTCCTTGGCTGGATGAGCCTGTCCAGCAATCTCTGCTTTTTCGCTAGATCTAAATGCACACACACATACCTCCAATACCAGCACTCACTGATTCACAAAAGAAACTATGTATACCCCTCTCTTTCATCTATTCCCACCACTGTGATTATCTAGGTTGTTATAAAGGCATTAGAAGATGGTTAATTAATATACGGAAAGGATCCTGCTCAGCCCTCCATGCTGGGTGCAAGATCCTAGTGTGTAGGGAAAATCAACATGCACAGGAATGGATTTAATCAAAGATTTAGAATCCTAAGAGATTATGGGTGACTTCACTTGAGAAAAATTCTCTCCCCTCCACAAGGATCTGTCTTCCTTCCTTTCTTCACCCTCAGACAGGGCCCTAAAACCACCCAGGAAGTCGAGAAGAGGAAGCTCAAGGAGCCACTGAGCTCAGCACAATCTCAGGCAAGAAGGCAAAGCCTCCTACCATCTCGCACACCCATTGCACAGAAATTTTAGAGAAGGGGGCTGAGGCTTCCAAGGCTGCTGATGGAAGTGAGGATAAGAAGCCAAACAGGACCCACCCAGGCAGGGATGGTGCAATTGGGGCTCATTCCAGCTCTAAAGACAGATTCAAGATTATCTCCAGGGTCTGAGAGACAGACTGGGAGGGTGAGATAAAAAAGAACATGTGTGTGTACGGGGTGAGCAGGGCTTGGCTGAGAGGTTAGGGCAGGTGGCTACAGGAATGAGACCCTTCTCTGAGTTCCAAAATAAGGTCTAAGGCCTTCCTTCTCTGAGCTAACAGATAGCACCATCTCCATCACCTCTGTCTGCCTGTCTCCCATTCAAGCCCCTACAAGGGTGTAGGAAGAGGGCTTTTCCACTATCCCTGAGATCTGACCCAGCTGGGTGGGTGGGCAGAGGTGAAGGGATTATTCTGGTCAAGTCTTGATGAATGTTGCTTCTCTTGTTCACTCACACTCACAAGGCTGGTCCCACGCAGCGTATCTGAGATGTCCCCAAATCTCAAAAGATTCATATTACCCCAAACACAGCCTCCAGCAACCAGCCATTGGGAATCACCAAGCTCCCAAGACGTCACCTCTGTCCCCTAGGACCCCTTCCTTGACACTGAGAGAAAAAGTCTCTTAAAATCAGTGCCTCGCCTACAGGGTGCCCCCTCAAATTCATCCCATTGATGCCTGACTCTTCAAGGACCCCAAATCAGCCTCTAATCAGAGTCTCAGTTCCCCAAGTTCAGCTATCCTAAACCAGTTTCTGGATACAAAAGAATATGTTCCTCTAAACCCAGTCAAGCCTCCGCCCCCAAATCTGAACCAGGCGTTCTTTAATGCACTTCCCCGACTCCTTTAAGCCTCAGTCCAGGCAGGCCTCCGCCGGATTCCTTAAGTGTCCCCCCAAGATGGGCACTCCGACGTCCTCCAAGCCTAGGCCGAGGGCCTCCAATCCCAGGCCAGGGTCCCAGCTGCCCCAAGATCAAGCTCCCGAGAACCCCAGTCAGCACTACCGACCCCAGGCAGCCCCGCACCTGAGCAGTTGGGCCGAGTCGGCCGGCCTCCGTTCCTCCAACACCACGAACACGGCTCGAGGGCCCTCCGCGCTGGCCTCTATGCCGTCCCGAGCTGGCTCGGCTGCATGAGACATGACGCCCGGCCCCGGGCGAGCCCTGCCAGGCCGGTCGGGCTTCGGCCCGGTCCCCCTAACAAAATAAGAGTCCCCGCCCGCCCCTGCTTACCACTGCCTCCCCCGCTAAGCCATGGATCGAGCTCTGCGCGGGCGGGAGGCGTCGAAGAGATGGGATGGGCTGTGAGTCATCCCCCGCCCTGAACAGACCAACACCCCCAAACCTAACCCTGGACGACCGCCCTCCTACTCCTCGTCCTCTTCCCCCTCCTCCCTGGGCTGGGGAAACTCCACAGGAAGTGACCGCACCGAGGATGGACGGCTTGCCGAGCTCCGCCTTCTGAGTGAGGCGGCCAACAGTCAAAGGCTGGTTCGAGGGCCCGCCCTAAGCTACGCCTCCTACTAGAAGGGAAAACTGTATTGGCTGGCTCTCATTCCAAGAAGGGAATGCCTAGGCCATGCCCTCGGAGGCAGAGGCAAATCAGCGAGAGGTAATTTGTTAAGCCTCTCCTCCTCTTAAATTATTCCCCCCGCCCCGCAAAATAGTAAGTCCCTCCTAGGGTCCTCTGCGCCTGCGTACCGATGGCCAGTCGGCGCGCAGAGAATCTTCAAGCCACGCTTCTAGCTGCGGAACCGCGCCCCCTCTTGGCCAATTTTCGTAATATCTGCTTCGTAGAACACGCTCCTCAATCTAGCCAAAGCCATAACTAGGAGGGCTAGGCAGCTACGTTCCTTGGAGATGCGCACCATAAACACCGCCCTTTCGGTGCCCACAGTCCAGTCGCTCAGCTGGTCTTCTTCAGAGCGCTCCGTCTACTCTGTGTCTTCTAGATATGCCATTGTAATAGATCGTTGTGCTACACAGTAGGTGCTTAATAAATCCTTGACAGATGGATGAATTAGTGGAAGGATAGAAATTAGATCTGGTCCTTTCGGTGAATGACTTCTGGAATCATAAAGACCAGAGTTTGGAAATGGGGAAGGGACTTCCCCTCTTTGAGCTTCAGCTTTCCTGACCTGTTAAATGGGGGTTATAATACCTGTCTGGCGGGGTTGTTATAAGGATTAGAAATAATTTATGAAAAGTACTAGCAGGTTATTTGGCATACAATAAACTCTCCAAACATAATTGATTTATTCATTTGTGCACTGATTCAACTAACATTTATTGAGTTCTTCTGTATGCCAGATATATGCAAACCGGCTTGCACACAGCAAGGGGGGCCCCACCCATACCTTTGGGTGCCCAGTCAGCTCACAAAACACCCGGACCTACAACCTTCCCTTCTTCCTTACATCCTAAGACCCTGTCCATCAGTTGGACCTCTGGGAACTTCACTGAGCTCCTATTTGTCTTGCACCTCCCTGTATTGGCACCTTTATTTACCAAGGCAGTTTGGTAAACATGCACAACCTTACATGTTCACACACACAACCATTATCCACATAATAAAGATGAAAATTCTTCTAATAAAGGTGAAAAATCAATTCATTACTAATAAAAATTCCAAAATGGAACTTGTAGACTTGATGTTAAAATTCCTATGGTTACTTAAATATGTAAGAATATCTAATTTTATAAAAGAAGAAGAAAAATGAAAGCATTGTCTTGTTAGATTCAAAATATATGACAAAGCTCTAGTAATTAAACGTTGTGATATGAAAGTAGGAATAGAAAACTAGATAAATGATACAGAAATAAAAGAATCCAAAAATCGAACTAGGTATTAGCAGGAATTACTAAATGATAAAAGTTATATTTCAAATCACTGGGAGAGAGATGGACTATTTACTAAAATGATCTGGGGAGAAATAACTATCATTTCGAGAAAGGGATTAGATTCCTAATTTACACAATTCAGAAAAAATATTTCCAAATTGGCTTAAGGCCTAAACAAATATCAGAACAAAATATTTTTGGAGAACACGTTTAAGACTTTGGCAAAAGAGAAGGCTTTCTTAAACAAGAAACAAAAAGCAACACAAAGAAAAGTAAAAATAAGCAATATTTATTGGTCATTCTTGGCACTTTATCTGCCTTAATCCTCACAACAGACTTCTGGGGAGGTTTCCATTTATTATCCTAACCTACAGATCTGGAAACCAAGGTACAGCAAGGTTGTCACTTGCCCTAGAATACCCCAGTTTATAAAACCTGGGATTCGAGCCCAGGCACTATACCACCATACATTACTATTTCTCCAGTTTGACTACACCAAAATATAAAACGATAATCTGATAAAAGATGCTACAAAGTTAAAAGACTTGCGACAGAATGAAAGAAAAAAAATTACAGCATTAGATCCACAGGTTAATTATCAGTCACCCCAATCCTACAAATACCAACTTCATACACACATCCCAAATATCTTCATAAATGCTTCCCCATCACATACCCTGCACAATAAAGCTATCCTTGTTTTCTCTCAGTTTCTCTCTCTTAATCTCTTGCTCACAATTTCACAACTTTTCCAACACTGTTCTCTCTCTCTCTCTCTCCCTCCCTCTCTCCCTCCCTCCCTCTCCCCTTATGCAGCTGAGATTTAATTGAGAGACAACTTCAAGGTGGAGTGAATGGGAGATATGAAGGGAGGAAAGAGGGCAGTTAGATGGTGAAGTTGGGGGATGTTTAGGGATAGATGAGAACGGTGATTGAGGGTAGTTTTGGGTGAGGTTGGAGTCTGCTACAGGACAGTTTGCATGCAACTCAATGATCATGTGAAGATCTTCAGGAGGAATGGGGCTGCTAGAGGACAATTTAAGAGTACAGACGGGAGCTATTGGAGGGTAAATTGGAAATAGAATTGGGGATTGGAAGATGGTTTGGGGTGCAGTTGGAGAGACTATGGGAAGATAGTGAGTTTAGAGACAGAGTTTTGTCTTCTGTAAGGTAGTTTAAGGAATAGTTAACTGTCATAGGGTTGTGCGGTAGGCTGACTAATGGTCCCTCAAAAGATGTCCATATCCAAATTCCTGTAACTGTTACCTTATATGCAAAAAATAAAAAAAATACAAAAGATTGCAGATGTGATTAAAGTAAGGATTTTGATATGGGGGAGATTATCCTGGATTATCTGGATGGACCTTAAGTATAATCACAAATTACTTACAAAAGGAAGGCAGAGGCAGATATCACAGACAAAAGAGGAGAAGGAAATTTGATCATAGAGGCAGAGATTGTAGTGATGTGGCCATAAGCCAAAGAATACAAGCAGCCACCAGAAGCTGGAAGAGACGATAAACAGATTCTCCCCAAGAGTCTCTAGGAAGAGTATGGCTCTACTGACACCTGATTTTGGCCCAGTGAAACTGATTTGGGATTTCTGGCCTCTAGAATTGAGATAGAATAGATTCCTTATATTTCACTTGATCTTAGCCAAAAGGCCAAGGAGCAATTAGATTTCTTATACTTTAAACTACCAAATTTGTGGCAATTAGTTACAGGAGCCACAGGAAACAAATATAGACTTTGATAACTGGATGTGAGATGCTTCTGTGTCTTAGTCTGCTCAGGCTTCCATAACAGAATACCACAGACTGGGTGCATTAAACAACAGAAATTTATTTTCTCAAGTTTTAGAGGCTAGAAGTCCAAGATCAAGAAGCCATCTGAGTTGATTTCTGATGAGGGTTGTCTTCCTGACTTGCAAATAGCTGCTCTTGCTGGGTCCTCATGTGGCCTTTCCTTTGTGCACATGCACTCCTGGTATCTCTTTTCTTGTAAGGACACCAGTTCTCCTGGATTAGGGCCCCACCCTTATGACCTTATTTAAGCTTAATCACCTCCGTAAAGGCCCTATTTCCTAATACAGTCATATCAGGGGTTAGATTCAGCATAAGGATTCTTTTTTTTGGGGGGGGGTTGCAATCCAGTTCATAACATGTTGTAACAAATACCTAAAAATGTTGAAGTAGCTTTGGAATTGGATAATGGGTAGAGGCTGAAAGAATTTTGAGTCACATGACAGAAAAAGCCCAGATTGCCTTGAACAGACTGTTGGTATAAATATGAATGTTGAAATCACTGCTGGTGAAGTCTCAGAAGGAAGGAAGGAACAGAGTAGAGAAATACTACACTGTCTTAGAAAATATATGTATCATCAGAAACAGAATGTTGATAGAAATTGAATGTTAAAGGTATTTCTGGTGAGGGCTCAGGAGGAAATAAGAAACATGTTATTGGAAACTGTAGCAAATAAGATCCTTATTATAGAGAGGCAGAAAACTTAGCTGAATTGTGTCCTACCATTGTGTGCAAAGCAGAGCCTGTAAGTGATGGACTTAGATATATAGCTGAGGAGACTTCCAAAGGAAGTGTTGAAGGTACTGCCTTGTTTCTTCTTGCTGCTTATTGTGAAATGTCAAAGGAAAGAGATAAACTGAGGGAAGAACCATTAAGCAAAATGGATCCAGGATTTGATGATTTGAAAAATTCTCAGGCTGTCCAGATGGCAAAAGACACAAAATTTAGGAGATTTGCTGTCAGGAAAAATATGCTTTGGAGAGAAAGCCAACAGTGTGGTTGGATCACTTCTTGTTAGTACTAAAGAGATTAGGTGTGTGACTCATGGACCTTCTTAACCATCTCAGCAGAAGTCAGGAATAGAAATGAAATTATCCATGAAAGATTTGTGGAGGATCCTCTTGTCTAATGGTATGAATTCCTGTGATTTCCATGGGAGATCTACAAAGTTTTTGAGAATATTATACTGCCAGAAATACTATCTGATTGGCTTAAAAGAAACAGAGACAGGATGAAATGAAGAAAGGATGTTGGACTCCCAAAATTCTACTGGAAGAATACTGGCTGAAACTACTCAGTTGCCAACGTATGCGGCCCTTCAAGAAAAAGGAAGAATGACTTGGAGCAGAACTGTGGGCCCAGAGGAGGAGCCTCAAGCCACAGTGGATTATTCCCAGGCATTGAAGCCTGATGCCCTGCTAGATTTCAAAATTACTTGGGACAAATGACATCTTTTTTCTTTCCATTTTCTCCCTTATTCTACGCCTGTCCCACCATTGTATTTTGGGAACAGATAACTTGTTTTCTAGTTTCACAGGTCCAGAGATGGAGAGAAAGTTTGCCTCAGTGTAGATTATACCCAGAGTCTCACTCATACCTGATTTAGATTATTTAGATGATGAGATTTGGAACTTTTGAGCTGATAATATTAAAGTGAGATTTTTGAACTTGAGTTGATGCTGTAATGGGTTGAAACTTTTGGGATGAGGTACATGGGTTATGTGCGTGGGATGGATGTATATCTTTTGGAGCCAAAGAGTGTACTGTTGTAGGCTGAATGATCCCGCCAAAAATATGCACATCCTAATTCCTGGAACCTGTGAATATATATATCTTAGATGGCAAGAAGAAGGAGAAGGAGAGAAAAAGAAAAAAAAAGGAGAAGAAAAAGAAAAATGGCTTTGTGGTTTGCAGATATGATTAAGGGAAGGATTTTGAGATGGGGAGATTATCTTGGCTTATCCAGGGAACCCTAATTGTAATCACATATGTCTTTAAAAGAGGAAGCCAGAGGTAGATTTGACAGACAGAAAAGGAGACGGCAATGCGACAACGGAAACAGAGGCTGTAGTGATGCAGCCATAAGCTAAGGAATGCTAACAGCCACCAAAAGAGAAAGCAGTAACAAACAGATTCTCCTCTAGAGCCAGAGGGAGCATGGCTCTGCTGGCACCTTGATTTTGGTCTTCTGGACCCCAGAACTGTGAGAGAATACATTTTTTATGTCTTAAGCCATGAAATTTGTGGTAATTCATTACAGCAGCCACAGGAAGCTAACACAGATGACTTGGGGTAGCTTTGGGAGTTGCTGGAGGGACTTATGGGTATGTTTGGGGTTTATTAGGGAAGTTTGAGGGTATAATTAGGGGACATTGGAAAGTGTTTGGGTACAGTTGAAGCCATCAAAGGAAAGACTGAGGTATGGTTTGGTGGTCACTGGAAGGAGAGCAGTTTGGAGGTATAGTTAGGAGACTGGAAAGATAAATAGGGGATGTTTATAGAGAGCATTAAGGCTATTATAGATCAGTTAGGGTATAGTTGGGAGTTCTTGGAGGGTGGTATGGTTGGGAAATTTTTGAAGATGTTTTGTGGATGTAGTTGCATGTATTTTAAGACAAAGTTGGGTATAGTGGTCATTAAAGAGTGGTTTGGAGCTAAAGTTTGCAGCTGTGGGACCAAGGGAAGGTAGTTAAAGGGTATTAAGATGCAGAGTTGGGGGCTCTTGGAAGGGGAATTTTAGAGGTGGGGTTTGTAATTATTGGAGAGTAGTTTGGGGTTGAAATTAGATATCATTGAAAGGGCACTTTGGGAATATTCTTGGGAGTTAGAGAGCAGTTTGAGGGTAAATTGGGGGCTGTTGGAAGGAGGTTTGGGAGTGAAGATGAGGTTTTGGGGAGGTAGTTTAGTGATGAAGTTTACGATCGATAGCATGGTTTGGGGACATAGTTGAGGGCTGATGGGTACGGTCTGAGATGCAGTTTGGGGGCCTTTTTGAGTTCTGGATGTCGGAGGACTATCATGAGTTGTAATTAGGAAGCTATTAGTGTGTGTTTTGGGGAGCAGTTAAAGATTATTGGATGGAATATTATTCAGCAATAAAAGGAATAAACTGCTGATACATGCTATACAACATGAACCTCAAAAATATTATGCTAAGTGAAAGAAGCCAAACCAAAAAGCCACATATTGCATTTATATGAAATGTCCAGAAAAAGTAAATCTATAGAGATAGAAAGTAGATTAGCGGTTGCTGGAGACTGGGAATGAGAACGGGGATTGATTGCATGAAGGATTTTCTTGGAACAATGAAAATGCTCTAAAACCAGATTATGGTGATTGTTAAACCCTTTGGTAAATTTACTATGATAATTGAATTGCATGCTTAAAGTGGATGACTTTTAAGGTATGTAAATTATGCCTCACTTAAGTTGTTTTAAGAAAACATCATTAGATTATTACATTGATAATTAAGAAAAGATTTGTACATTGCTTTGTAATATATTTTGGTCATTGAAGTATGATTTGGGGGTCCAATTGGGTCACTACAGAAAGAAGGTTGGTGGTTATTTGGAAGTATATTTAAGAACTGTTGGAGAGTGCTTTGGACGTGGATTTTGGAGGAGTGGAGTATGGTTTGGAGGTGAAGAGAGTGTTGGAGGGTAGTTTGAAGTGCAGTTGGAGGATAATGTTTAGTAGTTGGGAGTATATGGGATACTGATAGGGGCTATCGGAAGGTAGTTTTGTGGGGGATGAGGTTGGTCAGTGGAAGGTTTGGTGGAGGGTTTATGGAGCATGGTTTACAGGTGGAACAGGTGACTGTTGGAATTGATTTGGTGTGCAGGTGGGGCCACACTGAAGATAGCTGAGAATGTTTGGGGTGGTGTTGAGGGCTCTTGGAGAACCATTTGCAGGTCAATAGAGCATGGCTAGAAGGATGTATGGAGAGTGGTTTGGGGTCAATGGAGGGTGTTTGGGATGCATATTGGGGGTAGATGGTGATTTGAAAGTGCTCTTTGGAGGTTAATGGTTTCAGGGCTGATTGCAGATGGTTAGGGGGAATAATTTGCGGGTAGCGGCGGGTAGTTTGTTATTACACCTTGGGTGTCCATGGAGGGTGGATTGGGGGTACCACTTGGGATCAATGAACAATAGTTTGGGGATATAATTTATGAAGAAGGGTGGTTTGGGGTGCATTTGTAGCACGGAGAGTAGTTGGAGGAGTTTAAAGGTGTGGTGGCAGCTGATAGAGGGCAGTTTGGGGTACTGCTTGGTGGTCCATTAGGGGGTTACTTGGGGTGAGGGGTGCCAGTCTGATCACTGAAGGGCCTTGGCCGGGTGAGGGGAGAGTTCTACCACCCTCAAGAAAGCGTGTGCGCACGCGCTCGCAGCCGGTTCGCTCCTGGCGCTCCATGGCTCGAAGACCCGAACTGGCGCGTGCGCACTTGGTCGCTGCCGCTGCTGTGGTCTCGCGCCCCGCCCCCTGTCATCACCACCCCCCCCCAGGCTCGCGTTCAGCGGCGGAGGTAGCGGTGCCGCTGGCTGCCGACCGACCCGAGTTACCGGTGTGGGGGGGGGGGTCGGGGTTCACCTTCCACAGGCGAGCTGGTACTGCTCTCCTACCCTTTCTGCGCCCCCCATCTGGCCCCCACGGCTAACAGTGGTGCGGCCGAACGCGGCCCACGGCAGGTCGAGGAAGGGAAGCGAGCGCGAGCCCGGGGACGAGCGGGGGGCGGCGAGGGCGGGGCGTGCCCACCACTCCTCTAGGCCCACACTGACCCCGCCTACGCCGCGGGGCGAGGACCCTCGGTGAGTAACGCCCGCCGGGTGTGGAACGGAGGAGACTGGGCGGGGTGAGGGCCCGGAAACACCGACCGGGGATGTACCTGCGCGCGCACCCTCAACCTCTGACCCAGTGATCTCATTCTCTGCTGAACCTGACTACATCTTTTTTGAACCTCGAACCCGGACCAGTCTGGACCCCAGGACCTCCAGTCTGACCCTTGACCTAACTATATTCTGGCCTGGCATCATTTTCAACTCCTGTTTTGTTCCCTTAAACTCAATCCTGACTCCAAACCCCATTCAGATCTGTTATCAAGATCCTTGCTTGACCCCAGATCCTTGCCTGACCCTGTTCCATCTCTGAAGCTCATCTTGCCTTGTTTCGATCACCCCAGTTTCTGTCCTGATGCTTGATCTTCCCCCTAAACTCATATCCAGTCTCTGAACTCCTTCCAGTTCTATCCTACGCCCTTAAGGCTAGCCCAATCCCTGTCTGTCCAGATTCCCAACCTCTGACTTCTGTATTTTCTCCCCACCCTGGCTCATCACCTGTAGACCATCCCCCTGTCTCCTGTCCTGTCCCTGCCCAGTCCTGTGTTCCCCTGTCTTCTCTTGTCTCATCCCTGTCCTCATTCCTAGCCTCATTTTGTCCCAGTCTTTCTCTGTTCTTTACCTCCATCTCGAACCTGCCCTTTTTCCTGTCCCTTCCTTTGACCACTGTCTTGGCCTGTTCCCCATCAGGTCTTCTAATTATTGTTCTATACTGATCCTGGCCCCTGCCCTGCTCTGTTGTCCCTTGCTGATCCCTTCTTTTTCTCTAACCCTTGTCCTGAACCTTACTCCATCCCATCTCCTGGCCAGTGTCCTGGCTCCTCTGTCCTGCCTTCCGACCTCTATCCTACAATGACTCTGATTTATTTTGTCCCATACACTCCTTCGTGTCCCTTCATCCCATCCAAACTCCAGGCCTTTGTTCTACCCCTTGCTAGCCCCTCCACCTTATTCAGATCTCCCTCCTTCCTAACACCCACTTTCCATTTTCTCTGTCAAGACAGGGGTCACATTATACCCTGCCTCTGAACTTGAGGTTCTGCTGTTCATACTATCTCTGAAGTTCATCCCAAATGCTTCTCTTATCATGAGCAAGAACAAGCACCCTTGTGGGCCCTGTGTGGCTGAGGTGCTTTTCATATGTGATTTCCCCCACTCCCACCCAGTGATCTCACACAGAACTTGCATTTCTCTCCCTGCCTTAGGAGGGCATAGAACTGCACCTTTGCCTCCCACCCACCCCAGTGTGGGAGAGCATTCTAAATTATTCAGTGCCTCTCTGGGAGTCCACAAGGTCTAGGTTGCGTTTCCAGCCTTGCTGGGCTAGAGGCTGCCCCATGGGTGGATGAACAAATATGTGGAGGTGGGAGACTCAAGGGTATGTGTGACTCTTCTAGGTCGTGTCACCCCATCTCCTGGTTTTGATCCTGGATGAATGATCCCTTCTTTGCTGGCCTGAAAGAAGTCCATTCTAGGCCAGAGACTTCAGGGCTTGGTAGGGGTGGGATGGGGGCAGGGGCTTATTTCCTCTTCTCTCAGCAGTAAGCAGTACAAACCTAGTGCTAAGTCCATCCAGCCTCTGTGGGGCAGGTCAGAGGGGACAGCTACTGGGTGTTGGAATCAGGCCCATCCAGTAGTAATGATAATAGAACAATAATAATAATATGAGGTTCTTTTGCTGTCCGAATCTCCTTGATTCTGAGGACAGTCAGGGAGAATTTGGAGAGAAAGGAGGTAATGTGTTATTCAGTTATGTTTTGTTCCTGAATTTCTCATAGGGAGTAGTGAGAGTTTGAGGAATGAAATACTAGACCCATCTCACTTACCTAAACATTTATCCAAACCTACTAATAACAACACAAGCATTTCTCATTGTCGCAGTACCTGAGTTCTGAGAGGGAAAGTTCGGATAGTTCAGACGATGAAAAGATTTCAAGTTATCTGAAGGTATTTTGTTTTTGCATATACATATATATGATTTTCTGGCAGCTCTTTTGCTCTCCCTCTTTGTCACAGGGATCCAGTGGTGTGTTGATAAACTGGCTCTCAAAAACAAATGTTTGTGTATTTTACGTATGAGTGGGGAGAGTTCAGATAATGAAGGATAACCGCTCTAACTTAAAAGCCTATTCATGTCTTTTAATTTTCCCAAGCTTCAGTGCCAAGAATTAGGATAGCAAGAGTACTGTGTTGTGTAAATATATTTGGTTCCTGCATTTTTTAGGTTGAGTAGGGAGAGCTTGGATAATGAAGGAAAACAGCTCTGTTTCAAATATGTCTGGTTTGGTGAGTAGGGAGGGTTCTGAGTCTGGGTGGTGAGTAGGGAGGTTTCCAGTTCTGTGTAGCAAGTAGGGAGGGTTTGGAGGCTGAGGGATACCAGCTCTATCTCAGAAACTTACCTAAAAATATTTAGTTCCTGATTTGGATAGTAAGATGACACTTCAGACAAGTTATTTGAAGGAAAACAGCTTTGTTTCAAATGTATAAGATGAGGCTGAGGGATACCAGCTCTGTGTGTCTCTGTCCTGTCTCTCTCTAAATTTTATACACACACATGTCTACATGTACATATATTTGTTTCCTGACAGTACATGTTGAGCATTTAGCATGGGCCAGGCACTGTCCTAAGCAAGTTTTAGATTAACTCATGTCGTGCTCACAACAACCCTGTGAGGTACATATGGTTATCATCACCCGTACTTTAAAGATGAGAACACTGAGGCCCAGAGAGGTTAAGGGACTTGTGCAAGCAGTCACACAGCCTGTAAGTGGCAGAGCTAGGTTGAATCCCAGACCCACCACTTGCTTTCCCATGAGGCCACCTTAGGCTCTGGTCCTGGCCACAGTGGGGCTTAGAGGTTGGCCAGTTTCCAGGCTGTTAGAAATCATGGACTAGAGCAATGACATGTGGTGGGTGACTCTGCCATGCCTGTCTGCCTGGCCCAAAAGGCCCAGTTACCTGCTCTCTCCTTACCCTTGTACTGGCCCACCTCGGCGTGAAGTTATTATTGTTATTTACAGTCATTAATGACATAGTATGAGTATCCTTGCACTATGAAATACCCTCCAAAGTGACTTTGGCCTGCCTCTCTTGGCTCCGTAAGCACCAGTTATCCATTTTTTCAGATGAGAAAACCCAAGCCTTGAGACTCAATCTGCATTGCCAGCCAGATACCCTTAACCCTCTTGGCTCTGATTCTATAAACAGTCTTCTTCCCAACATCCTTGGTGTCCCACAAGAGGTGGGAGAAACCATGGCTGAGAGAACACTCCCCACCAATATCCAGCTGCCCACCTTATGGCTTCCGCCTCCACCAGCCCCAGGAAGTAAAGGGGGGAGAAGGGTGTGATAAAAGAGGCCTTTGTGTTCCATGCTAGAAATCTCATATCCAGGAAGAAAGGTGGGCAGGGTGGCAGGAGGCACATACATAGGGTGTTGCTGATACAGAGCGAGCTGCTCTCCAGGCTTGGTCCACTTGCCAAGCAGGCAGGGAGTTTGTCTCACACTGCCCTTTCACCTCATAGTGTGGGCTGCTGCAGGGGCCTGGACTGTGCTTGGGCCCTGAGGTTACAGAGAAGATGGTCCCAAATGAAGCACAGGATATGTGGTGTGTGCCAGGGCAAGCCCAGAGCCCAGGTAGTGGTGTAGGGTAAACAGTACATCTAGGGACTCAGAACCCTCAATTTCTTTGACTCTTGGCCAGAAATGCCTGAGGGGGAGGAATGGGGAAGGCAGGGCAGCACGGATGTGAAGGTGCGTGAGTCTCCTTTCCCACTCCTCCCTTGCAGGGGTAGCCTCTGTCAGCCTCCATCCAACCCAGGACCCAGCCCCCCCACCCCCTGCCCCAAGATCTGATCCTACCTGCTCTTATGCTTCTGTAATCAGAATCAGGCCTCTTCACCTCTCCAAGCCCCAGCTTCCACATCTACAAGCTTGATATGAGGAGCTGGGTAAGTGCCATCCACACAGGACTGTAGGGACCAGAGGGGTTAAACCACATGTGTGTTTTGTGGGTTTGTTGGGATGATTTCTCTTGGAACTGCAGAAGGTTGTAGGGTCTTGAGACCTGGTCTCTCCTTAGAAAAGCTGACCTCTTCTTGGGAAACTATTATCCCAGTGAGGGTGGGTATTGCCTAAAGACCTTCTCCCACCCCTGCCTTGCCCTGGGAGGAAAGGGTTAGGGCCTCAGGAAGGTGACGTGAACTGCCAAGGAACATACACCCCAAGGCCTCCCCCGTGCTTAGTACCTCTCCAGACCTTCATCCCCGAGCTCCCAGGTAATACCCTGGGGTGGGCAGGGTCTGATCTGGGACCTTGAGCAGCACCAGAGGCAGCCGCCACTTTTACCACCCGTAGCCCTCCTTCTCCAGTTCTCTGCTGGATGTATGGGGTGAGGAGAGAGGTCCAGGTTCTTGGCCATGCTGGACACCCTGAGGGGACCTGGCCCAAGACTGCTCCTAAGGGTGACCTGAACCCTAGTGGCAGGCAGGCAAGAGTTAAAAGGTATGAGCCAGCCCAGTCCCTGGCCAGGTAGGCTGGGCCATTGCCTAGTGGGAGGAGGCCTTGGCATCTGCCACTGTGCTCATTGCTCACTGCTCACTGCACTACCAGCCTGCCACTACCAGCCGAAGTCAGGCCTGGTCGAGACAACTATTTTTTTCAGGTACCTGAGACCACCCCACAGTACCCATCTGGTATTGGTGAGCACCTGGGAACATGGGCCCAGGGGCAGGGGAGGATGGTATGGGGTGTACTAACATTCCATGCAGGTAAGAGCCAGGTCTGTGCAAGAAGACAGCAAGGGAAGAGGGCCTGAGCGAAGCCCAAAATGTCCAATTTCCCTTCCTGGCATGAAGCTGATCCCTTGCTGGAAATGGAGGAAGGGAAGAGATCAGGGAGGAGAGAAGCCAGAGTCCCCCTTCTCTAGTCCCCCTACTTCCTCTTCCCCCTTTTTGCCTTGTGGTAGTAGCCTCTGCCCTCCTTTAACCTGGGGCCCAGCCCCTCAGGAAAGCCCAGACTGGCTGATTGAGAAACTACTTCCTGGCACCTGCCTGCCTGCCCCCCTAGAGTGGGGCAGGGGGCCCCTAAGGCAATGTGGACAGTCCAGACACTGGGAGTTTGTATTTGCTCCCACAAGTAGCAGGATACAGAAATGGGGGTCCCACTGAGTGTGCTGGGGTACCATCCAGATGAGGTATCTTGGTTGTAAACAGTCATTACAGCCAGGAATTTCTTTCTCAGCTGTGGAGTCAGAAGGGCAGACCTGAAAAACCTGCTGAGCCCGCCTCTGGGTGTGGGGGTGCCCTTTGCAACTCTTATGCTGCAGCCCATTCTGGGACAGAATAGAGTCACCAGTGGGAAGGCCCAAAGGCTAGCGAGAGAGGGTGTTGGGGAGAGGGCTGCTGGGACCCCCTTCTCATCACTGGGTGGGTATGGGGCAGCCCCGGGCTCCAAGGCAAGTGTGCCAAGAGCAGGATTGTGGAGGCAGAGGTTCGGAAGCCAGGTGTAGGGGTGTGGGGCGTGAACCCTGTGTCTAGCCTGCCCATTGACCCCATGACTCAGGCTCTAGCTATGTCCCTAAGGTCAGGTTGACAGGGTGGATTCGGGGTTCCTTTCCAGACCCTGTGTCGACTTCCAAGATGCTGTGAGCTCCCAGGAAAGGAAGGCTGGAGGCAGCCCAGTGTCAGATGCAGGACCAATCCTGGTGAACAGGTCCACCGAGGAAGAGTAGAGTTTCCTGTTGGGGTAGAGGAAGATTTAGGGGAGCCCTTGGATAGTTCCTCAATCCCAACTATGGGCTGGGGAAGAAGAACCCCCAGAAGCCAAGGGGCAGAGGAGGCCAAGGTAAGACCTCAAGGAAACCCCATTGTGCCGGGCATTGTCAGACCTCTGAGGATGGTGGTGTGTGTGCCTCTGCAAAACACATGCTGCTGCCTGGGTGTGCAAAAGGGCTTTAGGGACTTATCCCCGTCTCTAATGTTAAGGACAGGGAACCACTGAAGGGGTACATTTCCTTTTGAGTGTTAGAAGAACTGCTGAGGAACTGGTAACACCATATTAGCAGCTCAGCCACATCCCCCAATGTATAGATGTGGAAGGGATTTGAACCCACGCCTCCTCAGTTGCCTAGGTCTTCTCCACACCTGGCTACCATGTCGTGACAAGTTGGGGAATTCCAGGTAGGTGGGGATGGGACCTCTGTGGCCTCATGAGGCCCTCCCAGCTGCCTGTCACTGAGGTCAGGCCAGGTGGTGGGAGGTGATGTCACCTGGCTGCCCAGCTGGGAACTGAGCAGGATGTGGGAGGGAGGGAGCAAATTCCAGAGAAGGGGATGAGGGCAGGGCTGGCAGCCAGCCAAGGCAGGCTCCATGGCCAGCTTGGGGATAGAGAAAGAGGCAGGAAGCAATCAGCTTGTTATCTGCAGTTGTGGACTTTACTGTTCATAGTCTCAGCAGGGTGACTTCCCTATGCTGGGTGCAGGATAGGCTGGGGTGGGCAGAGGGGCTAGAGAGGTCCTGGGGCCAAGTGGACACTACCTGTCACACTAGGGCTACATGATAGAGTTGGGACAAGTAATGACCCACGAATTGGAGCTTGATGCCTGGGTTGGCTGCCTCGTCGTTCTTTCATTCACCCAGCAGACATTTGTTGTGCATGCAGAAGTGTTCTGAGTGCCAGAGATACTGACGAAAATAGGACAGACATGTTTCCTGTCCTCATGAATATACAAGGGAGGCACAGTCTCTCATTGGACAGCAGTTGTGAGGAGGAGTAATGTGGTAGCCCACCTCTGGAAGTGACATTGAGGCTCCAGCATGTAAATGAGAACCAGGGGCTGGAACTGTGAGAAGTGAAAAGAGCACTCCAGGCAGCAGCCTGGGCAAAGGCACTGAGGCCCTACGGGCTTTGAGCTTATGAGGACTTCGTGAGGTTGGAGCACCTCTAGTGAGGGAGAGTGTTAGACGGGAGGGGTGGGCACGGGCTCTATCCTTAGCTGTGGGCAAGTTATTTCACTTCTCTGTGCCTTATTTTCCTCATCTCTAAACCGGAAGTAATGTTAATCACAGAACTGCTGTCACAGTGTGTTTGTGAAGATTAAGAATAGAAGGTAACTATTCCAGGCACCCAGGTACTTAATAAATGCTCATTGTTATATTTGCTTGAATCTGTGTCATTAATTTTCTCTCCCCAGGTGAGATTCCTGACTGGCTCATGGGCCTCTGAGGAGGCATCGTAAGTCCGACCAGCACCCTACTTGCTGTGTTCCCACTCAATGGGAAGGGAACCAAGGTATCAGGGTCAAGTGGGGTAGACATTGACACAGATTCAAGCAGGCAGTAGGGTCAGGGTACTCCTTCCCAGCTGGGGCGTGGGAAGCTGTGTGGGGTGGGAGGTGGGGGACCAGACATGTGCTCCCTTAATGGCTCCCATGCATCACTGCCAGGCCTTGTCCCGCCATCAGCTGCAGCCTCTCAACAGCACCAGGATGGAAGTCAAAGGTCAGCTGATCAGCTCACCCACCTTCAATGCCTCAGGTCGGTGGCTGGTTCCCACTCTTGCTGCCTCCTCCCCTGCTCTGAGTCACCACCTGCCTACGTACTTGGGAAGGGTTGGTTCCTGGCCCCACAGGATGCCATAGCTGCTCAATTGATCTTTGCTTCCTCTGTGTCCAGCTGCCCTGTTTGGAGAAGCTGCCCCCCAGGTGAAGTCAGAGCGTCTGAGGGGGCTGCTTGACCGGCAGCGGGCTCTGCAGGAGGCCCTGAGCCTGAAACTTCAGGAGCTACGTAAAGTGTGTCTCCAGGAGGCGGTGAGGGTCTGGCCCTAAAAGTGTTGAGCCGGGGATGAGGAGCCTGGGCCCCTAGGTTGGCAGACTGGAGTGGCAAATGCTGAGCCACTTGTCTGAGCTGCAAATTCCCTGTTACCTGCTAGCTCCTCACAACTCAGCTTAGATGTCTTAGAATCAATAAAATGTGGCAGTCTGGGCCCACATCCTCCTCTCAAAAATTTGAAGTCCAAAAAACCTCACAAAACAATTGTTATCTCCAAAATTTGACAGTTAAACCTGACCAGAATTGACATGGGGTGATTTATAGTATTGATTTACCCCTCTTGGTGTGAATGTCTACAGTTTGCCAGAAATGATGCAGTTCAGAGCATATAGCCCCAGGCCCTGAAGGAGTATTCTATAATATGTAGTATATAGACTATGTTGCCTTCATAAAAACTCAGAAATCCCAGATTCCAAAGCAGTCTTCCCCACCTCCCATGCCCCCTGCTCCGGGATTTGGGTCATCGAGGGTCTGAAAGTCCAGGCTGCACACCTGCCTAGTGGAGAATTGGGAAGGAGAAGAGAAATAACAGGCATGGGGTGCCAAGCAGGACTGGGCTCCTAGTAGGACTTCTGTAGCTTCTGGCATCATTTCTGCTTTGCCCCATTCCCCTCAACTAACCTTTTGTAGTCTCTGACCCCTGCTGCCCCCCCAGGAGCTGACTGGCCAGTTGCCCCCTGAGTGCCCGCTAGAGCCTGGCGAACGGCCCCAGTTGGTTCGCCGGCGGCCCCCTGCAACTCGAGCCTATCCTCCACCACCCTCCAACCCAATACATCATCCCTTGTGCCCTGCTGAGGTGAGCAGATGGGCCAGGAAAGCAAGTTGGGGGTTGGACACATAGAGAGGAGGGGCAGCCTGGGCAGAGACAGGGTTTTGTCCACAGGAAAGAGAGGCTAAGGTGAGAAGGAACCGAGTCTGAGGAAGGTGGGTTCCTGGTCTGAGGGAGGATGCTGGTCCCCAACTGTCCATATAAGCCTCTTACCCTCTGGAAGGCGAATAGGCCCAGCCCCTCATCAAGACATGCCCTGCCCCTAGAGGGAATAAGCTCTACCCCGAGGAAGAGCCTTTCAGGCCTCCAGTGTTGATGGGCTCTGCTACCTCCTGGTTCCTGTGCTTGACCATTTCTAACATTTGGTTCTGTCTCACCATTGGGTGGACCCCACAGGAACTGGCTCTTGAGGCCTTGGAACGGGAGGTGTCAGTGCAACAGCAGATTGCAGCAGCTGCCCGCCGCCTGGCCTTGGCCCCTGAGTTGAGTGTGGAGCAGCGCCGGCGCCGGCGCCAGGTCCAGGCAGATGCGCTGCGGAGGCTGCATGAGCTGGAGGAGCAGCTTGGGGACTTCCGGGCTCGCCTAGGCCTCCCAGTGCTCCCACTTTCCACAGGGGCAGTTATCACCACCCAGGGTATCTGCCTGGGCGCACGCCTCGCTCAGCTCAGCCAAGGTGAGCCAGGCCCCATCACCCCACCAGTAAATGCAGAAGAGTAGGCATTGGCTAAGGGACAAGGTAGGGGTGGGTGGGGGAATAGCCAGTGAAAAGCGGGCAGCAGGTAGAACTTAAAGTTTAAGTGACCCAACCAGTAAGAGGAATGGTGATAAACTGGCTGTGGGCAAGGTTGGGATCATTGGGAACTGACCCATAGTTGCCAGGAAAGTAAGGAGCCAAACCTCTGGTGGTCTGGAATTTGGGTAAAGGTGGATTCTTGGGGAGGGAAAAGCATGGGAAGGAGACTGGCCAGCAGTGTAAGGGGTGGCCCCAGGCCTGGCATTGATGGGCTGGGGTCTCCCCCTTCTCGCCTGTAGAGGACGTAGTTCTGCACTCAGAGAGCAGCTCCCTCTCAGAGTCTGGGGCCAGCCATGATAATGGTGAGGACCCCTGTACCCCAAACCCACCTATCTTTTGATTCTCAGCCCCTCCCTCTTCAGCTCTCCCTTCACCATGTCCTGTCCTCTGGTGGGGTCCCCCTCTTTTTCACTTTCAGCCTGCTTAGCCCTGCTCACCCCTCTGTACCTTTCTGCTTCCCTAGCCCCTACCCTTTGCTTTGCTCAAAATTCTCAGGCTCCTCACTTGAATTATCCCCGACTTTCTCTCTTCCACCCAGAGGAACCCCGTGGCTGCTTCCCTCTGACTGAGCGCCCCTCACCACCCAAGGCCTGGGACCAGCTGCGGGCAGTATCTGGGGGCAGCCCTGAGCGACGAACTCCATGGAAACCACCCCCGTCAGATCTTTATGGGGACCTGAAGAGCCGGCGCAACTCTGTGGCCAGCCCTACCAGGTGAGGGTGAGACTCTTCCCTCCCTGCCCCATGCACCAGGAGTGGGATCCTAAGCCTGGGTTGTCAGGAGGGCCTTTTGGTGGGGACAGTCTCTAATGTGGATGCCCACCTGGGTCTTCCTGTCTCTGTCTAGTCCCACACGCTCACTGCCTAGGAGTGCCTCCAGTTTTGAGGGGCGAAGTGTGCCTGCCACTCCTGTTCTTACCCGGGGCGCTGGCCCCCAACTCTGCAAGTAAGAGGATTCAGGGGGTGGGTTTGAGGACCGGAGAAGGGAACCTAACTGGGAGAGCATTACCAATGTGTATGGGACATGAAAGGCTTGGCTTTGAAAGGTGAATAGTTGTTTTGATGGAGAAGAAGTGGGTGAGGATTTGGGGCAGAAGCCTCAATTTGAGTATGAGCTTTTCTGTGTAATTTGGACAAGTCATTTTCCTTCTATGAATTTTGGTCTTCTCATTGGTGAAATGGGCATAATATCTGCCTTTGAGAGACTCTGTGGGCATGAGTTCTGGATAACATGTACTGAGTGCCTATTGACTGCTGGGAATCAATGCTTTACATGGTATCAACTCACTTAATCATCACAAGATCCCTGTGAGGTAGGTGCTGTTGGCATTCCCATTTTATAGATGAGGAAACTGAGACACAGAGAGGTTAAATGATTTGTTAGTAAATCGAAGACCTGGTATGTGAACCCAGGCAAGTTTGGTTCTAGAGTCTGTGCTTTTAACCACTGTACTCTATTGCTTCTTAAATATTAAGTGCCTGCATTTCTCAGGCTGTGAATCAAACAAAGTCCCCATCCTTGTGGTGCTTGCATATTCTGATGGTGGCTGTTTGGATGATAGTTTTTGGTGATTAATACACATAGGGCGACAGAGAGTTCAGGAAAGGCCTAAGGATTAGGACCTCATCATGGAGGAAGTGGGGAGTCATGAGAAGTGCCAGGTCAGACGTATTTGGAAGAGCCCTTTAGCAGGCCCTCTCCTGCTAGTACTTCTTCTTCAGCCCTATGCACACTGACAACTCCCTCGGAGCTAATAGCCCCAGGGCCGTCATACATTTTCAGTCCCTCTGCTCCCCAGTCTGGGACAGAATCTCTACTGCCCTTTACATGCCTCTATCTAACACCTTTACGCACATAATTTCTAATCCTGGTTCATTTTGGGGATGGGGAAGCGAAGGCTCAGAGGGAGACATGGTAGAGACCTAGGGCACTCAGCCCATCTGCCTGATATTTCTGACCTTCCTCTCATCATCCTCACCTCCACTCCCTCAGACCTGAAGGCCTACATTCTCGCCAGTGGTCCGGCAGCCAGGACTCCCAGATGGGCTTCCCCCGGGTGGACCCGGCTTCTGACCGTGCCTCCCTCTTCGCAGCTCGCACCCGCCGCAGCAACAGTTCTGAGGCCCTGCTAGTGGACCGGGCAGCTGCGGGGGGAGCTGGCTCCCCACCTGCACCTCTGGTTCCCCCTGCCACTGGTCCCCCAGTCTGCAAGAGCAGTGAGGTGCTGTATGAGCGCCCCCAACCAACCCCTGCCTTCTCCTCCCGAACAGCTGGCCCCCCAGACCCTCCCCGGGCTGCCCGGCCGAGCTCAGCTGCCCCTGCCTCCCGTGGGGGACCCAGGCTCCCACCTATGTGTGGGGACTTCCTCTTGGACTATTCCCTGGACCGGGGCCTGCCCCGAGGTATTGGCGGGTCAGGCTGGGGGGAGCTGCTGCCTGCAACTGAGGTCCCGGGACCCCTCTCCCGCCGGGATGGGCTCCTTGCCATGGTCTCAGGCCCACCACCTGTGTATGCAGCTGACAGCAGCAGCCCCCTCCTCCGTAGCAAGGACCCCCACACCCGCGCCACCCGCACCAAACCCTGTGGCCTCCCCTTGGAGGCTGCTGAGGGTCCAGAGGTGCATCCAAACCCTCTGCTGTGGATTCCTCCACCCACCCGTATTGAGCGCAGCGGCCATAAGAATCTTGCCCTGGAGGGGCTGCGGGACTGGTACATCCGGAACTCAGGACTGGCCGCGGGGCCCCAGCGCCGGCCTGTGCTCCCCCACATGGTCTCACAACACCCGCCCTTCCTCCATGCCCGCTATGAGGTGGGCCAGGCGCTGTATGGGGCCCCCAGCCAGGCGCCCCTCCCGCACTCGAGGAGTTTCACGGCGCCCCCTGTCTCCGGCAGGTATGGGGGGTGCTTTTACTGATGGGTAGGGGTCCCTTAGGCAGATGGCAAGGGTCTCCAGGCCAGGGGGTAGCTAGTCATGAGAGCTAATGGCTTGGACCATGACAGTGGTAGCTGCAGCCTTGGTACAGGGTCACTGGGCCCTTGCTGACCTACACTAGTCCATCGGGTCTCGGTGGAGGGGTTTCTTGGGCCCTGGTAGCAGAATTTCTTTACTAAGCTGTGGAAGAATTTTAATTTAACAACCAGTGCATGTCAGCTGAAAATGAGACTTGGAACCAGGGTGCTGGGAGGAAGGGGCATCATGTGTCCTTGCCTTTTACTTCCTCTTTTCACCATACTCCACGCTTGCAAGCCTCAAGGTGCTGTCTCTGTGCCTGCCTCCACCTCTTTAACGAGCCTCTTTTCCTCTCTTTCTGTGTCTTGTTTGTCTTTCCCTCTTCTCTGTCTTCCCATCCTGTCCTCTGGATTCCTGCTGCCCCTTCTAAAGATACTACGCGGACTTCCTGTATCCCCCGGAGCTGAGCGCTCGTTTAAGTGACCTGACGCTAGAGGGGGAGCAGTCCTCCAGTTCTGACCCTCAGACCCCAGGGACACTGGTCTGACCCCTTCTGATATATTCTTGTTGGCCTGGGCATGACTCCAGTCTGGAGAACATTCAGCTGACCTCACTGAGCCCTGGGGTGTGGTTGCTCCTCTAGCTCTTGGGGCTGCCAGCCTGATCTTCCAAGGCCCCAGCTCCCTGTGAACCCATGAAGGTGTCTGATGCCCTGCTTTTCCTCTCATACTGTGTTGGGAACTGGGGGCCCTCAGCCAGCTTAAAAGAGGGGTGATGTGTAACGGGGACTCCAAGCCCCTTCCTCCATTTCTGTTTACAGTTGTGATTTAGGTTTTCACTGTCTTCCCCCAACACTAGACGTTTTATATAAAGGGAAACTGTGATTTTGTCTGGTTGGGTTCATTCCTGTCCCCATGCCCAGCCTGTTCCATTCAGGAACCCCCTCCACAAAATGGACCATATAGTCACAGGGCTCTGTTTGGGGCAGCCAGGGACTCTGGTGTGAACAGAACTCTCTGCCACTTCCCACCAGGTCAGTTCTTAGGAAAGTGGACAGAGAACCCACATTTGGAAGGACCGAAGTCTGGGTGAGAGGCTTGGGTTCATTTTCCCACCCCAGGGGTACCTGAAGGAGCCCCAGGTCCCTGTCTGCCTGTCTGTGCCCGCTGCCTCTGCCCCCAGGGTGAGATGGCCTGGCCTTTGGCCGCAGCCTCTGCCCCAACTATCCCCAGTCTGGAAGGCCAAATGGCAGAGCCATCAGGTGTATTGTGTCCTGGGATGCTGCCGTGATGGAACCTGGCACTTGGTAGATACCAGTAAAATCCTCAGGTGACGTCTGGCCACAGGCTGCATCACATCTTCCTCGGCTTTCCTTCCATCCACCACTTTTTAAACAAATTACACAAGCTGTGTTTCCTATATCTCTGTGACTTTCTGGAGCTGGGGGTTCCCCCACCCCCTTTCCCTGGTGTTAAACTTTTCTTTTTGTACCAATGGATCTGGGCCCAAGACACTATCCGCACTGGAAGAGGATTTCTAGAATAAATGTGTAAACTGAATCCATGTGTTGCTCCTCTCTCTGCCTGGTTGTCCCATACCTGTAGTCAAGACCACATGTTTTTATAACACCTAGTAACACTACAGAAACAGCCTGTGATAATGTCATCCATTTTAGCTTAATTTGCTTTGTGACATGGGGCAATTTCTTTCCCTGTTTGCACTAAGACTTATAGCCAGCCCTGAACGAGAGCCCTTAATAATTCAAATGATGGGAACACTGCATGCCCTAACTACCTTGTGTGTTAATGCCACTCTGGAGGTAACAGGTTCCAGGAAGGAACTGAGATCTCACCCCTTCAGCCCACATATTTGACAGAGACCCAGACAGAAAGTCTAGCAGAACTGAAAAGCAGACCACCTTGGCCATTGAAATGCAGACTTTATCCACGAGGCCCAATTGGCTTGAACAATGCAACATTTATTGTCGCAGCAACACTGATATATATGCCTCATTCCACATTGAGGCTATCCCCACCCAACCCACCCTATGACCTCACCAACTGAAGAATCTTTTGGGGAAGGGGCAGAATCTCTAAACAGAAGTGGAAGGCAAGTGGGACTGGGAGCATTGGAGTCATCAGGGACCAAGGGTTCAACGGGGTCAGGATATCCGACTTTTCCACTCAAACTGGGACTGGGAACACCTGGGTCCTGAAATCAAGATTTGGAAATGCCTTGATCTGGGTTCAAAGCTGGGGTGGGATCTAGAAAAGCCTTGGTCTAGGGTTCAAGATTTGAGAATGCCTTGGTTCCACACCCCAGCATTGGAGCTGAGACCGGTAAGTTCCAGATGGGGGTTGGGGGAGTGTCTCAGTCCAGAGTTTGATGTTGACCTGGGTGATCGATTCTCCAAGTTCGTTTTGTGCTGGATGTGGGTGGATCTGGGTCCTAAGTTCAGGGCTAGGTAAGACCCTAGGTAGTTCCCTAGGTAATGGGGGTGGGTATGAGGGATATCTGTTTTGGATCTGAGGAAAGCATCACAGATGCCTGGCTTTTGAAACTGGGCAAGGGGCTCCTATTTTAAGGGCTGGGAAAGGGTTCTGAATCTTGGGTACTGGCCAGGGTGAGGGTAGCATTCTCCAGGTCTTGGGTACAGATCCCAGGCCCCTAGGATCCAGCTTCCTGCTCTTGTCCCAGAGCCTCCAGTAGCAGCCCCATCGGCGTCCGCTTGAGACCAATGCTCTCAATCTTGTTCTCGATCTTGTTCTTGAGGTTGCGCAGACGCAGCGAGGCATGCACCAGGATCACTATGGTCAATACCAAGAGGAATGGAGTCAGTGAGACAGGACATAAACCTTTAGTCAGTGGGGGCCCACAGAGGGGAACTGGGGCACAAGCAGGTCAATGGAGTGGTCAGTAGCCAGGACACATCTGATCCTGCTAGTGTGACCGAGTAACTTGCTTTGCAATAGGGGCGTGGCCAGGGAGGGTGCACGGTAACGGGAACATAGCCGGCAGAAGACATTTAATACCAAGAATGAAGTCCAGAAAGGAGGTATTAAGGAGGTATTCCCAAAAGACAGAAGCGAACCCAGGAAAGGTGCTTTGTAAAGGGGTGTGGCTATGTCCGCCGGGTCTCCCAGCCCTCTCCAACCCGGAACCAGGGCAGGGCCAGCCTGGCGCCACGCGCATGCGCCAGGCGTGTTTCCGGCTATTATGGTACTGGAGACTCACAAAGCACGGGCCCCAAGATGCTGAGCAGGAAGGTGCAAGCGCCCCCCGTCGCCCAGAGAACCAAGAGACCGACGGCAAGCACTGCGGCCAGACAGGCGGCGGGATGATTGCGGCGGCAGCGACGCACCGCTGCGCGAGTCTCGGCCGCCCATACTAGCACCCCGAGGGCTAGCGCCACTACCAGCGCGCTTAAGAGGGTGTGCAGCGGGCGCACGTACCTGCGGGGACAATAGAACAAAGCTAATCGACCAGTAGGGGGGAGGGTCGCCTGGCCTCCGAGCCTCCCAGACTAACGTGCACCCAATCCCAGGCCCCAAGAGCTTTGTCCCCTTTCTCTGGACCCTCCCGCCCTGGAAAATGTTCCCACCAGCCCTGCCCCCAACAGGTCCACCCTTCAGGGCTTCCAACTTCCAGGAGCCCTGGACTCACCCTGTGGACCCTCATTTCTTTTCAATCCAGTTTCATCTTCCTAAGTAAGCTTCAGACCCTCCAATCCCGCTAGGCTTATTCCCTGTGCTTTCCTTCTGACCTCTACCCCCGCAGGGGCCCCTTTCCAGCACCCCTCCCCATCTTTCCCCCAAAACCACCCTTTGAGCCCAACCCTTGCAGATTCTTTTTCTAGGCCTTTTGTCACCAAATATTTCCCTCTCCCCAGGTCCAGGGTCCTTACAGGACTCCCTTCCAGGCTTCCTCCCCTTCAAAATACCCCCTCCGGGTTTCCATTTCACTATAGATTCCTCCCTCCATCATTGTTAGAACCACTTCCAGGCTTTAGGTCACACTCTTTAACTTCCAACCCCACTCAAGTCCCTCCTCCAGGTTCTCCCTTCCTCTCTAGTCTCAGGCCTTCCATCCCTGAGCTCTCCCTCTTCGCTTAAGTTCCCCCAACAGGTACCTGCTCCTGCTGCGTTCCGATCATAGCCAGGCTCCCCTCCAAGACCAGATCCTCCACAAGTCCACGCTCCAAACTCTTCAAATTGACCACTGGGGCGTACGTCCCTGTCGCTGTCCTAAGGCCTCCAGGGCCGCCTTAATCTGGCTCCATCACTCACATCGCCCCGCTACTCCCAGATACACCCATGTCCCACTTTCAGGCTCCCCTTATCTTCAGGTCCACCTCCCATCTCACACTTTCTCCATCCTCCTCAGGTCTTCCCTCCAGTCCCTCTACCTACCTCGTGCACACCTCAGCCAGACTCTATTCCGCCCCAGGCCCTTCTTATACCTAGGTTCCACTCCCCTCAAGTTCCCCCTCCCATTCTCCCTAAACTTTCCATCTCTATTGAATCCCTCTTCCAGGTCTTGCAGCCCCCTTAAGTTACACATCCCGGTTCTCAGAATCCCGCGGTCCCACCCTCCATGCCCTAAAGGCATCTCAGGCCAACCAACTGCCGCCTCCCTCCCTCCCTCACCCGGCCAGAGCGAGACCGAAGCCGAAGCCGACAAGGTAGTTCGTTTGATAATAGAGGAGGTTGTTGATGACGCGGTGGCACCATCGCTGCGGGTCGCAGGGATCCGGGGCCGCCAGACGTGCCGACCCCAGAATGAAGTCATCCAGGGTGCGTAGCGGTGGCAGCCGCACCTCCGACATCCTGCGAATCGATGCAGCTGGACCAGCCACAAAGAGCAGCTGGACTACAACAACCGTTACACCCCGCGCCACCCGGGCGGACACTAGGAAATGGAACCTGGGCGGGCTGCTGCGCTTCTACCAGTCCAGGTGAACTGCGCAGGCGCAGTAACCCACATGACCGGAAAAGCAAAGCCGCCTTAACTGTAAGGCAGCGGGGGCTGCCGGGAAACCAAGCCACGGCTGCGGGGCGAGACGTTCCCATCCACCCTCCGGGTGGGGGCGCCAAGGAAACTGTTTTGGGTAGCGCTGGCAGTGCAAGCACACAGTAGCCAGACATTCAAACGTGGCAGAGATGAAGGCAGGAACTGTCAGAAGGACCGCTGTAGGATCCCACCTCCTCCAGTCTTGGTCCTAGAGGGTCACAGCTTTCCTGGAAACTGCTGCAGGGCCTTTTCAGCCTCATCTCCAGGCCCCACCCCCAAGGTCCAGCCATAAATATTAATAAGGGCTTTTTATTCATATTCATTACATCAGAGATTGGCTCTTTCTGGGAAGATTTTTTTTTTATCCCAAGTTGGATTAGGGCAGTCCTTCTGGGTCCCTAGTAGTTTTCTCCAGGATGGGAGCCCCAGGGCATCTGTAGCCTCCCTAGTTCCCTGGCCTGGCCCTGTGGACACACAGTCCTCAAAGACAATCAAGAAGTGCTTAGGAGAAGTGCTTGGGGGAAATGAGCTGTTTAGGCATTGCTCTGCGGAAGGAAAGTAGGCGCCAGCCCCATTACTGCTTGCTAGCTGGGGCTTCCAACACTTCCGCCCCCACAAATGCTTTGCACTCTGTCACTGAGGTTCTTTAGCACAACCCACAGGGTCCTTAAAAGTCATCATCATCACAGATGTCAAGATACACATCGAAAGCCTCTCTGTTGCAGTTTCCATCAGGAGTGAAGACATATTTATGGAAGGTCCCATCTACACAGATGGCTGGAGGGGGGAAAGATCAGTAAAAGGTTAGAGGCTGCCAAAGTCGCACACTGCAATCCTCTCAGGTGTCCTATGGTCCCCCTTTCAGGCCTTTGCCCGCATGCCCATACCCCTTACTGACGATGTAGTTGAGCCACCCATTCTAGCTTCCTCAGGTTTCTCATTCCCCAAAATTCTTTCAAGTCCAACTTGCTGGCCTTTGCCCATGCACTACCATCAGTCAAGGGATAGTCTCACTCACCAATGACAGAGTTGACGCTCTTGGAAGTGTTGCGACCGAAGGCGCAGATGCAGGCTGACTCGGCAGGCACGGTAAAGCTTGCCAGGCTCCACTGAGAGTCCACATACTGTCCAATCATAGGCCCCACCTTGCCCACACGAGCCAGCCTGCAAGCAGCACTGGCTAGGCCCAGGTGTGGTACATGGGCAGGGGGATGAGGACATAGCAGGGTGGGGCAGGGGTACTCACGCGGAGCGGCGGTTGAGGCGGGTATCCTTGAGAGCAAAGATATGGACCGTGCCCTTATCACTGGAAGCGCACAGGAAGGAAGAGTCATGGCTGAAGTTGATACTGTAAGACAGACCGGCAGAAGCCCGCGTTATGTGCCGTGGGGTCACCGGCCCACCATGCATACCCTACTCAGTGCTCACCAGTAGAGGGTGGCGGGATCAGTGCCTCGGCGCAGTTCCACCAGTTTCTCTTTGGACTGTGTATCAAAAAGGCGAATAAGGGTGCCCTTCTGGGAGGCCGAGGCCACTACAGTGCCTGGTTGGTTTAGGGACACACAGGCCACGTCGCTCTGATGTGCGTTGATGGTAAACGGAGCAGATGAAGTGCCAGGCTTTGTGCTTGCCAGGTCCTATAGTGGGAAGGAACAGTTTAGGCTTAGGGAAGCATAGAAGGCAGGGTCCCAGAATCCACAGGGAAAGCCAGCCCACTCACCTACCCACCCCTGCCAACTGGACAGCTCACCACAAGTTGCAGACTCCCACACTTGTGTCCAGGGAACACTAGCAGTTGTTTCTCCAGGCTGGGGCAGAGGTCACAGAGCCCTAGGATATGAGGATCGGGGGGTGGGAGGAAGGGTGCTGCTGAAGGAGAAGTAGGAGCCAGGCAGTCTCAGAATGGACAGAGCTGGTTAAGGGCTGGACTTTACCACCATTCCATGGTACTCATTACCTACAGAACCATCAGGGGGCAGCCCACAGCTGTGCTCTCCACCAGCGAGGCAGATCCCCTTCCCTGCCATGCAGCTGTCACAGCCCTTGGAAGCCCAGGGATCTCTGACAAACTGACCTATGTGCTTATTAGATGCTTTTGCTCTGTTTTCTGGGGCACCCAGGGGTGGGGCAGGGCTAAGGGTGGGGAGAGAGAACTGGCTAAGGGATAGAAAGATGGATAGACTGGGAATATGACTGTTTCAGGACATCTGGGTATCTCTGTGCAAAGAACCCCTCCCTGCCCCTTTCCCTGTTTCTCTCTGAGTGCCTCTTCCATTTTCTCATTTCTTCCTCTCTACCTCATCCACTGCCTCCTTCCCTTACACCTGCATATCTGGATCCTCTCACCCTTTGGGTTGTCCCGGGTGTCGAACTCAAACAGCTTTCGGGGATTGTCGGGGAACGAGTACACGTAGATGCGGTTCCTCAGCACAATTACGATTCTGTGGGCGTTACACAACATGGGACGGCCATGAGGGGAGGACAGGATGCTTACGTGGGACTAACCCTCTTGCCTGCTTTTGAAACCTCCTACCTCCCCCACCCACAGTCCTCCTCAGGCTCACTTGTCATGGCGCATGCGCACAGCCAGCACTGGCTTGGTGAAGGTGAACTCCAGCACCAGCTTGTCCTTGGAGTCCTTGCCCTCCCGGGCATCGTCCCAGATCAGCACTGCTGGGCAGGTGGGTTCATTGTCCGGGCCAAGGTTTAGGGTGAGGGGCAGCCCTGGTGACACAAGACCCACCCCTACTCCCCATGGGACCTCAACTCAATTGTCTAACCATTCGCTAATACCCAATGTGAGCCTCACACAGCACGAGCACTTGTGGATGTCATTCCTGAGAGAACAGGTTCTAGAACTGTTATACCCATTTACAGGCGAGAAAACTGAGGCTTGAAGGGATTGAGTATCTGGCCAAGGACCTCGCAGCCCAGCCTATAAAATCTCATTAGTAACTATTTCTGCCTCTGAGGTCTCAGCCCCTACTCCCAGGAGACTTCTGTGAGACATTCTAGGCTCTGTGACTTGCCTAGGATGAGTCTCTTGCTATGTCCTGATGGGATCAGCAAAACCCCTTAAAACAAGATGGCGCTTGAGGCTCAAGGCAAGTGAGCACTGGGAAGACAGCTCTAAGATGTTAAAACCTATTGGATGTGTGACCTTAGATAAGTTATTTAACTTCTCTGGGCCTCAGTTTCTTCATTTGTAAAAATGGGGATAATGATACTTCCCATCACACAGTTACTGTGAGAATTAAATAAATGAATACATATAAAGTGCTAAGAACAGTACCAGGCTCACAGCAAGTACTCTACAGGTTAAGACATGGCATACGGGAGACATTCAATTAATGTTTGTTAAATGAAGACAAAATATTAAGCTTCTCAATCCATTAAGAACCATGATTTCCAAGCCGTAGGCCTCACTGCATGACTCTAAAGTGCTCTGACATCTTCATCTGCCAGTGCCTTCAGGTGCCTGGGGGAGGCCAGGATTCCAGGGAATCTGGGCCAAGGGCAGGATGGGATGAGGGCACTTACCTGAGATCTCTGAGAACTTGGGACTGCTACCACCGCCCACCAGGGCCAGCAGGTTGGAGCGGTGCAGCATTTCCACTAGGCCCATGCTGCCTACCTGCTCATGGTCTGGACAAGGACAGGGTGTCAGTAAGGGGTAGGAGCCAATGTCCAGCCCATCCCTTTGCCCCTCCCCCACTGACAGCTCACCCAGATGCCCTTTCTCCATCAATGGCTCCACGTTGTAGATGCGCACACCTGTTTCCATGGCACAGCAAAAGCAGCCTGAGGGATGGGAGGAATGCAGGCTGCCTCAAAGGATGCCCAGGTGGGAAGCAAGGAATGCCTAACACCCACTTCTGGCCATTCTCTCTCTGCTTCCCTCCCTCTCTCTCACAACAGTATAGGCACAAGTCTTTCTCACTTTGGTCTTGGTTGAAACACAGGCTGGTCACTCCTCGAAGTGGCTGCTGAGTCATGATCCAGGATTGCTTCCCTAGACACAAATGGGCACTGGGTTGGACAGAGTCCTGGGGTCTGCCCTCTGAGTCCTAGAATTCCTGTCCCTAACTGACTTCTTCTTTCTCCTCCCACTCTGCTACCTACTAACCCCAGCAGGACTGCAAAGAAGACAAAAACAGGAAAAGAGTCTTGGTGTCTCCACTCTAAGTTCAAGACCCCAAAGAGCATGGCCAGGAACCTCCCCATATTCTCACATTTGGCTAACGCCAGCTCCAGGCTGGATTCCCGACCTCCTCCTTACTCCTAAGCCATCACTGTTTGTCTGGAAGTAATAAGGTAGGAGGTGCCCTAGTGATATCTCCTCTCCACCCCTAGACAATCTTGGCCCTAATGCCCAACATGGTCTGGAACCACCCCCCACCCACTTCTCATCTTCACACCTGGAGCTAGCTCCCAATTCCATCTGTTAACAAATGGGGAAAGAGGGCTATGACATCCACCTCTTCCTGCACCTCCCTGACCTGGCCCTGACACTGGCTATGGTTGGTCTACTACCCTCAGGAATTCCCCTCCTCATGCCTATTCTATTCCACCACCCCAGAAAGCTCACACCATTCCTCCTCACAGGCTTCCCCAAACCCCTTCAAGGTCCCATACCTACCTCGGGATGATCTCATCTCATGGCATGCTAACTTCTGCCCAATTAGGGCTAGATGTTTCCCAAGATCACCTTATACCCTAAACACCCTCCCTTGGAATTGCCTATCACTCCAAATCCCCCAGCCCTGGGACATCCCCTTTCATGTGCTCTGCTGTGACTGACTCCAACATGCGCTGGCTTGGACCTACCCCCCAGGAATTCTGTCCACCTAAGATTTGTGGATGAAAAAGGGGTTCTACAGAAAGTAACTTCACAGGGTGACCTGTCATAAATTCCTAATTAGGTAGGTCATGGCGGGTAGTCACATCACAGGCATGTAACTTCTTTAGTCAAAAGCTTATCGGTGCCTTAAGCAAGCCCTATCCATTGTTTTTGTGCATCCAGGTTAACATAACTTTGAAATGCCCTCTTTCAGACCCCTCCTTCTAAAGTGTGAGACACATAATCTTAATTATCCTGTAAACCGCTCCCCACCTTGCTTTCTCCCATCTTCATGTAATCTTCCTTACATTCTCCCCTTAAACTCAAATGCATAAAAGAAACTGCAAACTGCTATTTTCCAAAGCATTTGAAATCTTGCTTCCCGGTAACTGTCATGAGTTTGGCCTCAAATAAACTTATAAAAATTCTCAACAGGACGAGACGTTTCTTATGTCGACAAATTCCTCAAGATCCCCTCCCTCAAGAGCTGGCCTCAGGGCACCTCTACCCCCTTAATACCCTTGTCCAGGACACACAACTCCCAAAACTCCTACCTAGGACAACTCGAAACCTTAGACTCTTGCCCCGGACCCCCTTAAGGTTTCTGTCCTAGGGCCCCCATTCTCCCTTCAAACCCCAATCTCTCCAAGACCTTTGCCCAGGCATACCCCTCCCTATCCTCCAAGAGCCCAAATCTCCTATTTTCCCCGCTGTACCACTTACACTGGACCGCATCACTCCTCAAAGATCCATTCTTTAGACAACCCCACCTTCCAAGATCCCTTTTTTTGAGCTGTCATTCCAAAGACCCGTGCCACCCAAGAACCCTGCCCAGGGATGCCTCACACAAAGCACCCCCTCATAGCATTTCTTGTGTCCAAGACAGCACCTTCCAACACCAGCACTCACTCAAGATCCCTGTCCTAGATTCCCCCATCCACCAAGACCCCTGCTCAAAAGGCCCCCCCCAGCCTGTCCCCGAACCCCAACCAATTCTGGGGTCATGCCCCAACTCCCCACCACCAATACTGACCTGACTGCCGCGCCTCCCCGTTCCCAGGCCCAGGTCTCGGTGCCGCCCGCGGCCCGGCTTTCTGACCTCCTGGGCCTTGACACCCGGCTCCGGTGTTTACATCAGGTCTCACTTCCGGGGGAGGAAATTTGTCACCGGAAATGACTCATCCTGGCCAGACGAGGAGGCCACAGCCCTCTTTGTTTAGGTTTTAGGTCTTTGGAGCACGGCGAGTGAAAGCAGCATCCTCTTGGGAGGGTGCGGGGAGCGGAGGAGGCTTCGCAAGTCCATGACTGTCTGAGGGAACCAAGGAGTGAGCGAGGGAACCTTCCCCTCGCCAAGCGGAAAAAGGCCAAGGATTTCTCTTCTCGGTCTTGCTTGGAGAACTAAAGGCGTTAACCTTCTGGGCTAACGAGACTTGGACCTCTGAGGTGGCTAGAGTGGCCGCGCCCTATTAACAATACATAGTCTTCCCAAACTCCTAGAGAGGCGACTACGAACCCTCAAGGAGGGGGCGGACCTAGAAACCTTGAAAGCTGAGAGACTATTCACCCTTGCCCTGGGGAAGCCGGGAATGATATTCTCCCGCCTGGCTCTTCGTTTTATTTACAAAGTGAAGATGGTGTTTTGATTGCTGGAAGTATGTTTACCGTAGGGAAAAAAGAGACCCCAATTACTTACATACTGGAAATAGTTTTTCGACATTTAAGTTTTGAGATAACTGTATTCACATGTAGTTTTGAGAACTAATACAGAGAAATCCCATGTACTTTAACGATTTCCTCCAAAGGTAAGATGTGAAATAGTAAAATATTACATTCAGGATATTGACATTGGTATAATCTATCCATACTTTTCTTTCCAAGTATTGTTTAAAAAATTAATATATAGTGGACATCCGTTAAAATCATCCTTTTTAACTGATTCACAGTATTCAGTGGAATAAATGTAGCATTGTTTAGCTGTTCCCTTACTGATGGCC
Source organism: Rousettus aegyptiacus (assembly GCF_014176215.1). Lineage (NCBI taxonomy): Eukaryota > Metazoa > Chordata > Mammalia > Chiroptera > Pteropodidae > Rousettus > Rousettus aegyptiacus. The sequence goes on from NW_023416312.1 coordinate 31,476,732, forward strand.
ATCCATCTAGGTTGTTTTGTGTACTGTGTATAAACGTCCACGGTGTGACACCATTGCTATGCTCCTAAGCAAAGCCAATCTTTTGGCTTTCTTCAGGCTCTACTTTCTCATGTACCAGATTATATTTAGCTTAATTCAGTTTGGCTTCTGTCTCTTCCATGTCTCTGAGACTGCTCTTAACCAGCTCACCAATAGTTTGTCAAAGCAGCAGTCACTTCTTTACCTTCTCCTGTGACAGCCCAGCACATCCACAGTTTATTGTTTTCACCCTCTTGGTTTTCTCCTTTATCTCCAGCTAATCCTCCACCTTTATCCAATTTCCAAATATTCGAGTATCCTTGGATATGATTCTGGCCCCCTTACTTTTATAGCCAATATTGTCTCCCTAAGTGACTTCATCTTGTCTCATAGCCTTAAATATTTGGAAGGCTCACTAATTTAGGCGTCTATCCTAGACCTCTTCTGAACACCAGTCTCATATATGCTATGGCCTATTTGACATGTTCATGTGGATGTCTCATAAGGCATCTCAAGCTTAACCCATCCAAACAGATGTCTCAAATTTCCCTGGCTCAAACATCCTCCTGTCTCTCATTTCAACCAATGGCACCACAACAGCCAGTCTGTTACTCAAGTTGAAGAGTAGATATATCATGCTTGATTCTTGTCCATTGTCATTGGCAAATTCTCTTGGTCTCACTGTCAAAAGCTGTCTTAAATACAACCTCTGTTATACACTGTCAATCAAGATGGAATAATGGGGACCAAATTTGCACTCTCACATGAAACAACCCCCCCCCAAAAAAAGAAAACCTATACAAAATACATGTAACAATGGTTTTCAAGACATAGACATCAGTCAATGAAGGACAGTGATCCCTGAGAAATGAAAAAATAAAGATGAGAGCTACAGTTGCCCCAGCATACCTCTTGGAGAGTTTCCAGTGCTATTGCAATGGAATAATTAGCCCTAGACTTAGTACTGCTCCAGACCCACTTAAATCATAAAAGGAAGACATTGAAAGATGAAACTATTTCCAAGTAACTTAACTCTCAGTATAAAGGTCAGGAAGTTTTATAGGAATAATAATAATAATAACAATAACAAGAAGAAGAAGAAGAAGAAGAAGAAGAAGAAGAAGAAGAAGAAGAAGAAGAAGAAGAAAACCCAGCACCTAAAAAGGTAATATTTACAATGTCTGTTATCCAAACGAAGGTGACCAGGCATAACAGGAATTAGGAAGTACATACTACAACATGGAAGAACATTGAAAATAGTACGCTAAGTGCAAGAAGCCAGTCACAAAGGACGACCTGCATATTGTATTATTCCATTTATAAGAGATGTCCAGAGTAGGCAAGTCCATAGAGACAGAAAGTAGATTAGTGTTCGCCTAGTCCCGAGGGGTGGGGTGAGGTGATTGTAGAGAAAAGAGAAGTGACCGATAAGAGGTATGGGTTTTCTTTTTGGGGGTGATGTAAATGTTCTAAAATTGATAGTGGTGATAGTTGCACAACTCTGTAAGCATACTAAAAAATACGATTATGAGCTATGGGATAATTTCAAGTGACCTCATATGCAGGGAAGTATAATCCCCAACATCATATGCAGGGAAGTATAATCCCCAAATGAGAGGAGGGGGACAAAACATATTTGAAGAAATAAAACTTTCTAAAATTAATGAAAAATATAAACCCATAGATCCAAGAAGTTCAATGAACTTCAGTACAGGAAATGTGAAAAATACTACACAAAGGCACATTGTAATAAAATTGCTCCAAACCAATGATACAGATAAGATCTTAAAAGATGCCAGAGAAAAAAGATATTGTTGTGGTTCGCTCAAATCTAAGACCCACGGAGCCAATTGAGATGAATTGTGAGCCTTTATTAGCCAGCTGGCGACTGACTCTCTACCACCCAGGGTTAGAGGAGATCAGTAACGAGCTCCCAAAAGAGGCAGTTTATAAAGCCTAGAACCACACCTTGGTTAACAAGTAAGCAGATTACCACACTCTGGTTAACATCAAAACAAGTAAGCATATGACAGAATCAGAAGTTGGCTGTTAGCATATCTTTGAACAGATTACCACACCCTGATTAACAGAATCAAGAGTAAATCCTTAATGCTGGCTTACTGGAAAATTTTCCACCCTTAACAATATGTTACATAAAGAAGAAAAAGAGAAGAATAACATCAGATTTCTCATCGGAAACAATACAAACAAGAAGATAGTAGGGCAACATCTTTAAAATAGTGAAAGAGGAGAGTACATTTTTTTTGGAGGCTCGACTGGGACATGAATGGAGAGTACTTTCAGAATAGCAGGGTAGGGAACTCCAAAAATCCATTTCTTCATAAAAGCAATGAGAACACGGGCAAAAAAAGGGGTCCAAATCAACGTTTTAGAAACTCTGAAAATTAGTCAACTGCTTGTAATAATCCAAGGGACATTTGTTCAAGAAAAATGACTAAATCTCCATAAAAGCAAGATTTGTGGAAATGTAATGTGCCTTTATCCTATCTCTCTCTCCCAGCTCCATTTACCAGTGAAAAATAGCGGCCTAGCGGGATGGAGAAAAATGGGCTTAGAGCTCCCCCAAAAGCTCCATTCCTAGAGAACTGTCATTTCTGGGGAGAGAAGGTCACATTTAACATAGATAACATTTTTCAGTGGGAAAGAACCATCTTCCAAAACAAAAGTTTAAAAGAGTAGCATTGTTTTTACATTTCTCCAAATCTTTTTACTTTTTGGCTTAATAGAAGACAGCTAGTTTGTCATATCTGCTCCTGCATTCGGTATCTTGTGATATCTTATATCATGTGGCCTCTGGAAACTCTACTATAGACTTGTGAGAACATGAGTGTGAAAAAGGCAAATAATATTTTAGTGTCATGAAAATACTTTTGTCCCCCAGGCCCCTTGAAAGGGTCACAGGGACCCTCAGCGATCTCAGATCTACTCATATCACACCGATAGCTACTAATCAAAGCTGTTAAAGCTTCTGGTTATCAAGGTACTGTCACACCCTCACCTGCAAAGTGATGGTTTACCTCACCTTTTTTTCCTAGGGCAAAAATAGGGCTTAACATCTATTTGAATTAAGATGGGTTGCTAAGTCTTTAAATCCTTTTTAGTTTGCTTTTTAAACCAGTGGTCTGGTTATTTATCTAATGCTGTATATTAACAGGACAGTCACCAGATGAGGAATGATACACATTCCATAACAAAGTTGTTATGAGGAAGGATCAAAAAGAACCAAGTTCTGATGACCGAGTAGCCTGTTGAAGAAACACAAACTTGGATGAATATTTAGGCATTCTAGATTTCTGGGAATAAGTTGTAAGTATCTACATCTCAGTCAAAATCTTTCTCAAAGCATGGATCTTGAAGCTAAACATGACTGCTCAGACCCAGTTGGGCCAACTTTAATATTACAGCCCCTCCTTGGAACATTTCATCTGCTTTTGTAGGTATGACTCACTGAATTAATCCTTCTTTAATGTATCCTGGAAGATGGATTGTTTATGGATTGAGGAATTGTTTAAGTTTTACTCTGATGTTTTGAAAAGTAGGATCCTGATTTCCACGTGCATTCATTTAACAACTAATCATTGGCCATTCATTCATTCACTTATTTGACATTTATTGAGTGTCTACAACACCAGGCACACTGTACTAAGTGTTGGGAATAGAACAGTAAGTTGAACAATATTCACATCCTTCTGAGTTGTTGACATAAGAAATGACAAACCTGTAGAGAGTTTTAGCGAGCTTATTTGAGCTAAACTGACAATTACCAGGAAGCAAAGTCTCAATGGATTAAGAAAATGCTCTGGAGAATGGCAGTTTTACAGCTTATTTTATACAATAGGATCGAAGGCGATGTAAGGAGAGTTACATGAAATCCATTGGCGGTAGATTAAGGGAGTGGGAGAAAGCAAAGCAGGGAAATCTCTGGGATTGGATAAAAAGTAAAACGAAGGGACATATACTTCTTTTACATTGGTAGGCACAGGATAGTTAATAATTAACATTTACAGCACATAGATATGGTGTGCTGGTGACAAGAAAACAATGAGGGTTCTGTGATCTGTGCTCTGGTGCAGCGGGTTGTGCCCTGAGAGTTCTAGAGAAAAGGAATTATTCTGACATTTTAAGGGTATGTTATCTTAGATACACAAAGACAGTAAATAAATAGGCTTACTTTGTGCTGGCTGGAAAATTACTGCTTGGGATAGCCCATGGGAGCAGGGAACATAGGCTATAACCCATGGGAACATAACACTCTAACAATAAGCTTTCTGCTTCTGCACCCTCCACTTGCACAACTGACCTGTGGGTTGACAGTAAAAAGAAGAAAAATAAACTCGTGTGTTCAAACAGGATGAAGAATGGAGTTTAGGGCTTAAAAACCCTGCACCTCCACATTTTGGGGCTGCTTAATTTGGGGTCTGCATACCCCTGGAAGACCCAGCTGGCTGAATAAAGAGTGTGTTTCCTATAACTCACTGATTTCTGGTGGTCCATCTGTCTATCGGGGGCTGGCGGCTACAACTTAAGGTAAACATTGACCTTTGTCAAGAAAGCTACAGGCCCAGGATATAACTACTCACCATGACATTTTAGATAAAAATTTTTATTTTCGCACCATCCTATGTGGTTAATTTTAATCTCTGAGTTTATAGGACCTGACATGCTAGCCTCCCCTGAGATGGCCAGGTTTAATATGTGGGCACTTTTTTGTCCACAGAGTCATTTTTATGACACAGCCATACACACACACACATTATGGAGATAAAATAGATTAAGAGACAGGAAGGGCTAAGTAGGGGCAGGGGTTGCTATTTTATTTGAGGTGGTCAGAGAAGCTTCTGTGATAAGGTGATATTTGAGCAGAGACCTGAAGGAAGTAAAAGAGTGAGCTCTGGAAATCTGGGGGAAGAGCATTATGGGCAGAATGAATAGTAAGCATATCAGTGCAACTTCGGCAGGTGAGATCACAGAGGTATGGGTTGGCGTAAGATCAGGCAGGGCCTTGCAGGCCATTTTAAGGGCTTTGGCTCCTATTCTGAGTGTTACAGGGTGCCATTTGAGGGGTTTGGAGTAGATGAGAGAGGCATGACCAGACTTGCCTTTTCAAAATAGCTCTGGTTGCTATGTGTAAACTCAGAGGGGATCATAGGAAGGGAAAGCAAGGAGGACAGTTAGGAGGCTATTGCAGTAAATAAGGCAATGGTTTTGGTAGCTTATATTTTGAGCATTGGAGTGTCACTATTGTGGTGAGGTGAAATCCGGCACCACCCTAGCAGTATCTGGGAGAAAGAGGTGGAGGACGGTGATGTTAAGTGTTGTCTCTCGGTTCTTCCCCACTGACACAGCAAAGAATTACAGGTCGGCGAGATTTAGAAAAAGTAAGAGTTATTGAAAGTACATTTTAGAAAGAGACTGGTTATGCTAGGGAAGACTGCAGCCTTGTGGAATTTGGGAGGTGAAGCCAGGAGAGCTGTACCTGTGCAGAGATGGAAGGTCTGTTTATATCTGGGCTGTGATGGTAGGTTCTAGATGATCCCTGTGTGAGGTCACCTTGACTGACATTTGGCTGCTATATAACCCTTTGCCTATAGCTGCCTGTGCTTACCCAGAATTCAGTTTGTTATAATTAGATTCATGAACTTCCAGGCATAGTCATAATGTTATAATGATGGTATAATGAGGCTGAAGTTATGGGCAGTATTTTCTGCACATGCATTTATAGCTGGTTTAGCCAGCAGCCTTTATGGCCTTTGTTCTCTAGGATTTGGGGTAATTTATAAGCCTAAGAGGGAGGTGTTTCTGGGAGTTACTTAAGGAAGGTCTTCAAGGGAAGTTTCTATGGTTACAGAGCAGGGCATTTGCTCCTGTCACCCATGCCTGACTAACTACCTAATAGGAAGAGATATGATGTATTCTGGAAATATTTTGAAAGTAGAGCTGAAGGGATATGTTGACAGATTGGATATAGGGTGTGAGAAAGATGGAAGTTAAGAATGACTCAAAAGGTTTTAATTAACCTGGGAGTCAGCTGGAGGGACAGATTTCAGAGGGGAAAGTGGGAGGTGTGTGTGTGTGTGTGTGTGTGTGTGTGTGTGTAGTCTGAAATGCTTATGAAATATCATGTAGAGGTGTTGTATAAGTGATTGGATATGACTGATGATCAGGATAGGTATAGGCTGGAGATTCAATTTTAGGACCCATCAGAATATCAATGTTATTTAAAGCCAGGAGACTGGAGACCACCTAGAAAGTACATGTAGATGACAGGGTCGAGGCCTGAACCCTGGGGCATTCCCAAAGTACAGAGGTCAGGGGAATGAGTAGGAACCTGCAAAAGACCAAGTAGGAGTAGCTAGTGAGGCAGGAGCAGAACCAAGAAAAGATTTCCAGAAGTCAAATGAAAAAGCGTTTTAAGAAGTGAGTCAAATGATGCTGCCCAATGTTGCTGAGAGGAAAAGATGAGGACCACCACTATCTGCAGGCATTGGGTATACAAAGCTGAACCAGAATGCCAGGCATATAGTAGGTGTTAATGTACTTTTAATTATAATAAAATATGTATAACAGAACTTACCATCTTAACTATTTTTAAGTGCATACTTCAGTAGTATTAAGTATATTCACATTGTTGTGAAACAGATCTCCAGAAGTTTTTCATCTTGCAAAAGTGAAACTCTATGCCCATTAAACAACAACTCTCCATCTACCCTGGCAACCACCATTCTACTCTATGACTTTGACTCCTCTAGATACCACATATAAGTGGAATCACACAGTATTTGTCTTTTTGTTACTGGCCTAGTTAACTTAGCATAATATCTTCAAGGTTAATCTGTGTTGCAGCATGTGTTGGAATTAATTCCTTTTAAAGACCAAATAATATTCTTTTGTATGTATATATCACATTTTGCTTATTGATTCATTCATTGAAGCACACTTGGATTGCTTTCACCTTTTGGCTATTGTGATTAATGCTGCTATGAACATGGGTATGGAAAATCTCTTCAACATGACACTTTCATTTTTCTTGATATATATCTCAAAGTAGACTTGTTAGATCATATGATAATTCTGTTTTTAATTTATTGGGGGAAATGTTATACTGTTTTCCATAGCAGCCACACCATTTTATATCCCTACCAATAGCTCACAAGGGTTCCAATTTCTCACATTCTCACCAATATTTGTTATTTTCTTTTTTTAATAGTAGCCATCCTAATGGGTGTGAGGCCAGAGAACTGTCATTCTTGAACTGTACAGCAGTTCCATGGATACTCCCACAAAGGGCTTGTCTTTCTTTGACTGACTCAGAAATCTCTCAGTTTGAATAGGCTCTTCAAAAAACAATTGGTGGCCAAAAAGAATAAACAACAACAAAAAAGACAAAAAAAGTTAGTGGCCACTTTTTAACATCTCAGCTGCCTGAGGTGGTGATAACAGAGCAAATAAGAAGCTGATAAAAATACATGAAAGAAAAACCTGGGGAATGAGATGTCCAGAGAAGCTCCGAAAAGTTCTAACATATTCCTGAGACTCTAGAAGGCCACATGCATGTGTGTATCCAGGGATATAAGTATGCCCAGGAAGGAACTGAGGAGGCCCTAAGCTCTCATCTCTGAATGACTTTGAGGTTCTGTGCAAGCAAGAGTAAAGGCTGAGGCAGAGTGGTAAAGTACCTGTTGGAGAGTTTAAGGCATGCTCCAGCACACACATAGAAACATTAGGCAAAGGCTGAAGACTTATTAGTTCAAGGAATTTAAGGAAATCTCTATCTAACCATTAGCTGACCAACAAGCTAATAAAGCAGAGCCTTTGTTAGACACATGAAACAAAGAATATAGACTTTACAGAATTAGTTCAGAAAAGTCACTAAAGAAACAGCAGCAACTCAAAACAACAAACAGTAACCATAACAAAACCTGAAAAAGAGAGAATTTTAATTCCAGAGCTGCTCCATTATTTAAAATGTCCAGAATTAAAAGTTGCAAAGGAACTAGAAAGCACAGACCATACACAAGAGGAAAAAAAAGCAGTAAATAGAAACTGACCCCAAGGAAGCCCAGACACTGGACATACTATACAATGATTTTAAGTCACTAGTACAAATATACTTAAAAAACTAATGAAAACCATGTCTAAAGAACTAAAGGGAAGATTAATAGCAATGTCTTACCAAATAGAGACTATCAATGGTATAGAAATTTTTAAATTAACCAAAGAGAAATCCAGGAGTTAAAATGATTGAGTATCAAAATAATATATGAAAAAGAAAATAAATATGAAATATTTGAAATAAAATTAGACTAGAGAGGCTCAACAGCAGATTTGGGCTGGCAGAAAAAAAATGTCATTGAACTTTAAGACTAAGACTATCCAATCTGAGGCACAGAAAGAAAAAAGAATGAAGAAAAATGAATACAACATCAGAGACTTGTGGAACATCATCAAATGTACCCATGTATATGTAATGAGAGTCCCAAAAGGAGAGGAGAGAGAAAGGGGTAGAAAAGACACCAGGCCTGATCCTGTTTAGCTTCTGAGATCAGACATCGGGCTTGTTCAGGGTGGCATGGCAGTAGACCATGGACCATGGCTCCACTGGGGCATGAACCCAGGACCTTCTGCATGTAAAGCAGATGTGCAAATCACTACAATATGGAAACACATCCATGAAAAGAATCTTGAAAGCAGCACACACAAGAGATCTTCAATAAAAGTTACTCCATATAAACAAATTAAAAAATAAGAATCATATGATCATAGCAATAGATGCAGAAAAAGCCTTCAAAAAGATACAGCATCCATTTGTGATCAAAACACTTAACAAAATTGGCATAGAAGGAAAGTACTTTAACATAATAAAGGCTATCTATGACAAACCCTCAGCCAACATTATACTTAATGGAGAAAAACTAAAAACCTTCCCTCTAATATCAGGGACAAGGCAAGACTGTCCACTATCACCACTCTTATTCAATGTAGCACTGGAGGTCCTAGAGAGTGCAATCAAACAAGATAAAGATATGAAAGGCATCCAAATAGGAAACAAAGAAGTCAAACTGTCACTATTTGCAGATGACATGATTCTCTACATAGAAAACCCTAAAGACTCCACAAGAACACTACTAGAAACAATAAGCAAATACAGTAAAGTTTCTGGATACGAAATCAACGTTCAAAAATTCATAACAAAGTGTCAGAAAAAGAAGTAGAAAAAAGAATTCCTTTTGCAATTACAACAAAAAGAATAAAATACCTAGGAATAAATTTAATGAAACATGTGAAGGACCTATATAATAAAAATACAAGACCCTGTTAAAAGAAATTGAAGAAGATACAAAGAAATGGAAAGATATTCCATGTTCTTGAATTGAAAGAATCAACATAGTTAAAATGACCTTATTACCTAAAGCATTATATAGATTTAATGCAATCCCCATCAAAATCCCATTGGCATTTTTTAAAGAAATAGAACAAAAAAATCATCAGATTTTATGGAAGCACAAAAGACCCTGAATTGCCAAAGCCATCCTGAGAAAAAAGAATAAGGCTGGAGGCAATACTCTGCCCAACTTCAAATTATACTACAAAGTGAAAGGAATCAAAATGGCATGGTATTGGCAGAAAAACAGACACATGGACCAGTGAAACAGTCGAAAGTGCAGAAATAAATCCATGTTTATATGGGCAAATAATTTTCGACAGAAGAGCCAAATAGTGCAGTGGAGAAAAGGAAGCCTCTTCAATAAATGGTGTTGGGAAAAACTGGAAGGGCACTTGCAAAAGAATGAAACTAGACTGTTGTCTATCACCACACACCAAAATTAACTCAAAATGGATTAAGGACCTAAATGTAAGACCTGAAACAATAAAATGCATAAAAGAAAACATAGGAACTAAATTCAAGGACCTTGGACGTAAAGAGGATTTTATGAATTTGACCTCAAAGGCAAGGGAAGTAAAAGCAAAAATAAATCAATGGGACTACATCAAACTAAAAAGCTTCTGTTCAGCAAGATAAATCATCAACAAGGTAAAGAGATAACTATCTGAATGGGAAGATATATTTGCAAGTAACGCCTCTGATACGGGCCTAATATCTAAAATATACAAAGAATTCATACAACTCAATGACAACAACAAAAAACAAACAATCCAATCAAAAAATGGGCAGAGGACCTGAACACACACTTCTCCTTGGAGTACATACAAATGGCCAACAAATATATGAAAAGATGTTCAACATCACTAGCTATTAGGGAAATGCAAATCAAAACCACAGTGAGATACAATCTCACACCTGTTAGAATGGCTATAATCAACAGGACAAGTAATAACAAATGTTGGAGACAATGCAGAGAAAATGGAACCCTCATACACTGCTTGTGGGACTGTGAATTGGTACAGCCGCTATGGAAAACAGTATGGAGGTTCTTCAAAAAAACTAAGAATCGATCTATCATATGATCCTGCAATCCCTCTACTGGGTATTTACCCCAAAGACTTGAAAACTAATATCTATAAAGATATTTGCACACCGATGTTCATAGCAGCATTATTCACAGTGGCCAAGACATGGAAGCAACTGAAGTGTCCTATGATAGATTATTGGCTAAAGAAGCTGTGGTACATATATACAATGGAATATTATTTCTCAGCCATAAGAAGAGATGAAATACTGCCATTTTTTTGACAACATGGATGTACCTCGAGATAATCACGCTAAGCAAAATAAGCCAGACAGAAAAAGCTGAAAATCAGATATCACTTATATGTAGGACATAAACCTAAAAGCAACAAATGAACAGAACAAACAGAGACTCATGGACATGGACAATGGACTAGTGGTTACCAGAGGTCTATAGACTAGTGGTTACTAGTGGGGTCAGGGAGGAAGGAGGAGGTAGAAAGGCTAGAGGGGGTCAAATACAGGGTTTAGGAAGAGGGTGAAGAGGGTAAAAATGATCAAATATATGGTAGCTGAAGGACACTGGACTTTGGGTGGTAAACACACAATAGAATATACAGATGTGAAATTATAATGTACACCTCAAAATTATGTAATTGTATTAACCAATGTTACTCCAATAAACTTAATTAAAAAAAAGATTTACTGTTGGTTTCTCACCAGAAACCAAGAATGGGATCACATATTCAAAGTACTGAAAAAGAAACTGGTAACCTAGAATTATAAACCTGGCAAAAATGTCTTGCAAAAACAAAGGCAAAATAAAGATAGATTCGGTTATGAAAAAGCTGAAAGAATTCAATACCATTAGACCTGCACTACAAGAAACATTAAAGGACATTCTTCAGGCAGAAGAAAAATGGTACCTGATAGAAATCTGGATCTATAGAACAGAATGAAGAGCACTGGAATGGTAACTACATAGATAAACATATGAGATATTTTTCATATTATTTATATCTCTTTAAAAGATAACTGACCATTTAATAAAAAATAAGATTTTGTGGTATTTATAACATACGTAAAAGTAAAATTCATGAAAACAATAGCAACAGGTCAGGAAGAAACAAATGGAAATTTATTACTGTAAGGTCCTTATATAATATACAAAGGGGTATAGTATCAGTTAACGAAGAATACTATAAGTTAAGGTGTATACTTTTTTTTCAATTTTAAAAAGCTATTTAACAAAAGACCAGTTTATACAGTCCTTTGAATTATACCATAAAAAAATTAAATATACAAATTATATTCCAAAACCCAAAAGAATCTTTCAAACAAAGAAAATACAGACATATAGACAACTTCAGAATCCAAATCGTTAAAAAAATTTTGAATCACAATAAATTATATCTTGTAATAAGAAATAAAACTAAAAAATGACAGTTATATACAATTGTTAAAGTTTCAAAAGCTTAATGATGGAGCAACGATGCCATAATTTATTTAAATAAGCACTATTTACTAATGCTTATATACCTATTTTAATATTCTGTTAGATAATAAATGTAAAGAGCAAATGTTGAAAAAGCAAAAAATGAATTATAGTTATTCTTAAAACATCCTAATTTTACCCATGTCCGAAGTTGTGAATTACAGTAATCTCTTCTAGAAAAGTCAGATATTTTGGTAAAGCAAGGCACACAGGACCAACGTATGATAACAGTTGTTTTTTCTTTGGTTCTATAATTTAAATATTCTACATATCCTAGAGAGCAAACAATAAAATAATAAAACTAAGAGTTATAGATAAAATAATCAGCACAGGAGATAAAAAGGAATCATAAAAAAATGATTAATCCAAAAGATGTCAGAAAATGTGGGACAAAGGATCAAAAAAGAGATGGAACAAATAGAAAATAAATAGCGACATGATATGATCATACTTTGTCATATCGTATCATATTACCACATTAATTACATTAAAGATAAATGACCTTAATACCACAGTTAAAAGACAAAGATTGTCAGATTGAATAAAGAGCATGACCCAATTATATGCTGCCTATAAGGAATGCACTTTAAATATAAAGGCACAGTCTACGGCCATGCCATCCTGAACGTGCCCCATCTCGGCTGATCTCGGAAGCTACAGGGTCAGACCTGGTGAGTACTTGGATGGGAGACCATCTAGGAAGACCAGGTGCTGTAGGTAATTTTAAAAAGTACAATAAATATTTGATTATTAAAAAAAATACATATATATATATGCACACATAGGTTAAAAATAAAAAGATGGAAAAAGATATGCCATACTAACAGTAGGTAAAAGAAAGGTGTAATTGCTATATTGATATCAGAAAAAAATAGGTTTCAGAGCAAAGGATATTACTAGGGATAAAGAAAGCTAGTTCATAATGACAAAGGGATCAATTTATCAAGAGGAAATTATAATCTTAAACATTTATGTACCTAATAACAGAGCTTCAAAATATATGAAGCAAAAAATTGATAGAATTGTAAAGAGAAATGGACAAATCAACAACTACAGTTGAAGATTTCCTTATTCTTATCTACATGATTCATAGAAAAGGTAGGCAGGAAATCAGCAGGAATATAGTAAAGAAGTTATGGTTCATATATACAATGGAATATTACTGAGTCATTAAAAAAATGAAATCCTGCCATTCACAATGACATGGATGGACCTAGAGGTTATTATGCTGAGTGAAATAAGTCAGACAGAAAGATAAATACCATATGATTTCACTCATCTGCAGAATCTAAGGAACGAAAAGAACAAATTAATCAAAAACAAACTCATAAATATAGAGGACAATCTGAGGATGGCCAGAGGGGAGGGGAGTTGGGGGGCTAGGGGAATGGGGTGAAGGATTAAAGAAGTACAAATTAGTAGTCGATAGATGGTTACAGGGGATGGGGAGAATGGGATAGGGCTTGGAGCTAGCATTAATGTAATGGTTAGGTGGAGAGCCAGAGGAGAGAAAGAACAATTAGGGGGATCATTTTATAAATTATACAAATGTCTAACCAATGTACTGTATACTTGAAACTAATAATAAAGTAAAATTAAAAATTAAAAATAAGAGCAAAGTAAACCTAAGGTAAACAGAAGAAAGGAAGTAATAAAGATGAAAGTGGAAATTGATGGAAATAGAAAATGGAAAACAATGGAGAAAATTAACTCAACCAAAAGTTGACTAATTGAGATTCATATAATTGATAAACATGACGACCTATTTAAAAAAGAGAGAAGATACAGATTACCAATATCAGGAATGAGAGAAGTGACATCACTATAGATTCTTCAGATACTGTAAAGGATAAAGGGATATTGTGAACAACTGTATGATAATAAATTCCATAAGTTAGTTGAAATGTACAAATTTCTCAAAGACTAATGACTACTACTCACTCAAGAACAAATAGATAGTTGCCAGGGGCTGGAGAGAGGAAAAAATGAGTAAGGAATTTCAATTTTGCAAGATGAAAAGAGTTCTGCAGATGGATGGTAATGATGGTTCCACAACGATGCAAATGTACTCAATGCCACTGAACTGCACACTTAAAAATAGTTAAGATAGTAAACTTTGTTGTGCATTTTACTACATTTTTTTAAAAAATAGAAAACCTGAATATCCCTATATCTATTAAAGAAATTGACTTTATAGTTAAAACCCGTCCTAGAAAGAAAATTCCTGGCCTATCTGGTGTCGCTAGTGAATTCTAACAAGCATTTGAGGAAGAAATAATATTAACTCTACACAAACTCTTCCAAAAATTTGAATACTTCCCAGCTATTCAATGGGCCCAGTATTACTCTGATACCAAAACCAGATAAAGACATTACAGAAAAAATTTTTAAAAAGACCAACATCCCTTATGAACACAGATGCAAAAATTCTAAACATAATTTTAGCAAATCAATTCCAAAAATATATTAAAAAGATAATACATCACAACCGAGTAGTTTATCCCAGTAATGCAGGGTTGCTTTAACATTAAAAAAAATCAATCAATGTAACTTCCCATACTGACAAACAAAAGAAAAAAAATATGATCATCTCAGTAGATGCAGAAAAAGAAGTTGATAAAATTAAACATCATTTCCTGATAAAACTCTCAGGAAAGCAAGAACAGGAAATAACTTCCTCAATCTGATGAAGAGTATCTGTGCAACAGGTATATGAAAAATGTTCATAGCCATTAATCATTAGGGAAATGCAAATAAAAACCATAATGAAATATTAACTCTCACTTGTCAGAATAGATATCATCAATAAAACAAAAGACAAGTGCTGGTGAGGATGTGAAGAAATTGGAACCTTTGCACACTGTTGGTGAGAATGCAAAATGGTGCAGCCACAGTGGCAAATAGTATGCGGGTTCCTCAAAAATTTAAAAATAGAACTACCATATGATCCAGTAATCCTACTTTGGGATATTTATTCAAAGGAATTGAAATCAGAATCTCAAAGAGATATTAGTGCTCTCATGTTTATTGCAGCATTATTCACAATAGCTAAGATGTGGACATAGCCTAAATGTCCGTCGACAGATGAATGGATAAAGAAAATATGGTGTATACATATAATACTTTTTAGCCTCAAAAAAAGAAATACTATAATATGTGACAACTTGGATGGATGTTAAAGACATTTTGCTAAGTGAAGTATGCCAGACACAGAAAGATGCATGATTCCACTTATACGAGGTATCCATAATAGTCAAATTCATAGAATCAAACACTGGAATGGTGATTGCTAGGGGCAGGGGAAGATGGAAATGGGGCGTTACTAATCAGCAGGCATAAAGTTTCAGTTAAGTAAGATGAATAAACTGTAGAGATCTGCTGTACACTATTTAACCTATAGTCATTAATGCCTCATATACTTAAAATTAATTTAAGAGAGTAGATTTCATGTTGTGTTCTTGCCATAACTAAATTTGTAAAAATTACAAAAGCTCCTTGAAAGAAAAAGATGCAGATTGCCTATTTTCAAAGTCCTCTACATTTTGTATTAACAAACCTGAGAGTCTAGTTTGTGACTGTGGCCTTTGTTCTTAGAGGTGTTGCCCAAAGCTTGACCCTGAAACAGACCTACCTCTGCCATTGTTTTTGGAAGGGCAGCTCTTAACTGGAGCTCACATCATAAGGCCCTAGAGGGTTTGTTATAATAGAGGGTTGGTTCCCAACCCCAGAAGATCAAATTCATCAGGTCTGTGAGGGGAATGAGAACTACATTTCTACTCTGTTTCCAGGTGATGCTGATGTGGCTGGTCTGGGGTTTATATTTTGTGAACCACTGGTTGCCCGGTACTACAAAATAACAGAACTCTGCCCCTAGAGTACTGTCTCATTCACCATAGGGGAACTCTTGATTCAAGGTATGACCAGAGTCCCTAGAAGGACAGGAAGTTGGGACTTTAATGAGTTTACAAATAGGTTCATGATTAGAATGTATTGAGCTTGCTTGGTAATAAATGTTTGTTTAATAACTGACAGGTATGTTGGAGAGAAAAAAACCCTACAATTAACATTATACTTGATGGACAAAGACTGAATGCTTTTCCCCTAAAACCTGGAACAAGATAGATATTTATTCTCACCACTGTTATTTTACATTGTACTGAAGATTCTAGACAGTGCATCAAAGCAAGAAAAAGAAATAAAAGATACCCAGATTGGAAAGGAAGAAGTAAAACTCTCTTTATTCATAGACAACATGGTTATCTAGTAGAAAACCTAACAGAATCTATAAAAAAGCTAATAAAATGAATAAGTTTAGCAAGGTTGTAGGATATATGATCAATGTATAAAAATCAACTATATTTCCATACACTAGCAATGAATAATTGGGAATTGAAATTTAAAAATAACTTGTACAATAATATGAAGAAACAAGAAATACTTAGGGATAAATCTGACAAAAGATGTGCAAGACCTATACACCAAAGATTACAAAAATTGCTGAGAGAAATTAAAGGAGGCATATAAAAATGGACCTTGTTCATGAGCCATGAGGCCAAATGTTATTAACATGTCAAAGCTTCCAAAATTGATCTGTATATTTGAATCAATCTCAGTAGGCTCTTTTATTGTAGAAAATGACAAACATTCTAAAATTCATATGGAAATGTAAGGCCAAGAATAGCCAACACTACTCTGCGAAAGACTAACAAAGTTGCAGTGCTAACTCTACCTGATTTTAAAAATCGTTATAAAGCTACAGTAACCAAAGCATAATATTGGCATACAGATAGACAAATACATCAATAGAACAGAATAGAGTCCAGAAATAAATCCTTACATATATAGACAACTGATTTTTTTTTCACCGTGGTAAATAACTGAGTTTTGACAAAGGCACAAATCAATGCAGTGGAGGAAGGATATAGTCTTTTCAACAAATGATGCTGGAATAGTTGGACATCCATAAGCAAAAGAATGAGCCTGGATCCATACCTCCCACCATGCACAAAAATTAATCCAAAATAGATCAAAGACCTAAATTTATAATCTAAAACTACAAGAGTTTTAGAAACTCTTTATGACCTTGGATTAGGCAAAGATTTCTTAGATATGACTTCAAAAGGACGATCCAAAAACAGCAAATTGATAAATTTGACTTCATCAAAATTGAACGTTTTTCTTTTTTTCTTTTTAGGTAAAGTAACCCTTGGTTGACCTCACAGACTACAAGGACCTTGTTAGCTTACGATCCGTTATTTTTAATTTTTTACGTCTACAGTACATGGTCTTCCTAAGTGGTCTCCCATACAAGTACTAACCAGGCCTGACCCTATTTAGCTTCTGAGATCAGATGGGATCAGGCTTGTTCAGGGTGGCATGGCCATAGATGAACATTTCTGTTCTTCAAAAGACACTGTTAAGAAAATAAAAACACAAGCCACAGATGGGAGAAAATACTTGCAAAGCATTTATCTGATAAAGTATCTGTATCTAAAATATATAAAGAACTCTCAAAACTCAACGAGAATCTAACCACTATGCTGTACAACTGAAACTAATATAAAATATTAAATGTCAACTCTAATTAAAATATAAAAATTAAAAATAAAATAACTTAAAAAATTCAATGAGAAAACAAATAGCCCATTTAAAAAAATAGGCAAAGAATTTTAACAGACTCTTCACAAAAGATACACAGGTGGCAATAAACACATGAAAAGATGCTCAATATCACCAGTCATTGGAGATATGAAAATATTAAAACCACATTGAGATACCAGAAACATATATTGGAATGGATAAAATAAAAATGCTGACCATACCAAAAAACTAGTGAAGATGTAGGGGAACTATAATTCTCATACATTGCTGGTAGGAATGTAAAATGGTACAACCATCTTTGATAGTTTGGCCGGTTTGGCTTCTTTTGTCATAAAGTCGATTATTCTATTTTTTTTCTTTTTTTTTTTCTTTTTGTTTTTTTTTGTCATAAAGTCAATTATTCTTTATACAACAATCATTCATTAAAAGTTTACTATATGCTACACATTGTGCTGGATACTTGGAAGTAATATTGGTGGTCTCTTAAAACATTAAACATATACTTATTACATGATCCAATTATTCCATTCTTCGATGTTTACCCACAAAAAAAGGAAATACATGTCCAAAGACTCGTACACCCATCTCCATCAACAGAGATGGAGATTATTATCCTTTTTGTGGCTTAATTATTATTAAGCCACACAAAGGAATGAAGTACTGATACATACTATAACATGCATGAACCTTGACAATATTATGCTGAGTGAAGAAAGCCGTACACAGAAGGCCACATATTATATGACTCATTTATATGAAATATCTAGAATAGGTAAATCCATAGACAGAAAATAGGTTAGTGGTTGCCAAGGGCCTTGGGGAGTGACAAATAGAGTGCTAACTGGCATGGGATTTCTTTTAGAGGTAGTGAAATGTTCTGGAATTAGATAGTACATACAACCTTGTGTATGTACTAAAACCATTGAATTGCACACTTTAAAGAGGTAGATTTTGTGATATGCGAATAAACAGGGAACTACATAGACGAATCTCCAATAAGTTTGTAGAGTGTGTCAGACAGAAAGAGTACATACTCAATGATTCATTTATAAAAAAAAAACTCTAGAAAGTGCAAACTAAATAGCAGATCAGTGATTGTTTAAGGGTGGGGGTAAGGCAGGAAGAAGGGATTATTAACAAGAGGCAGAGGAAAGTTTTGCAGGTGATGATGTTTACTATCATGACTGTGGTGATGGTTTCAGAGGTATATACATGCTATTTTAGAAATAATACAACCCCTCTCTTCTGCCTTCATACGCCACAACCATTTCTTTCCATGTGCATGTCACTGCGATATTTCTGATAGGGAGCATAAAGTCATCTCTTAGAGCCCCAAATATGAAAAGTTGTTACTGCATGGGATGAGGTTATGAGGAAAATCAGAACTCCTAAAAGATTAGTGAGCAAAGCTGTAGCATTTAGTCCTCTTGTGAGACGCTGCGAGGAAACCAGAGGACACGTTTAATGCTTTTCTCCTTTACCTGCTGGTGTCTGGGGATCTGCAGGCAATGATAACTCTCCCAAAAAAGTCGTAAAAGACCAGGGGTGCATGAAAGTCAGGATCCCTGAGGCCTGGGAAGGGAGATGCTTTCCAAGTTTGAGGAAAGTACCCTGAGTGGCATTCATAGAGGGGTAATCCTTCTAGGATGTTCCAGCAGCCCCTTTGGATAGCCAGGGGAGGATCAGTTCCCAACAGCAGAAATCAGCCAGACTGACCGAAGCACTGGAGGTATACTTAGTGTGGCAGTGCAAGCGTGTCTGTGTGAGCATGTGTGTGTGTCCCTTGAAGCACTGCAGTACCTGTCTGAGCTGGCCTCCTACCTCCATCTCCCTCGTTTACTCCCCTGCAGCCACACTGGCCTCCTCACTCTTCCCCAAGTACAATAGCAATGGTGCCCCCACACAGCTTTTGCACTGCTTCTCCTGCCTGGACTACTCACTCTCCAGATGACCCTCCCTCACTGCCTTCTTCCCTTTGCTCAATGTCATCTTTGTAGTAAAGCCTTCCCTGCCCATCCTATAACTACTGCCACGTGCCTATCCCAGATCCCCTTTACCCTGCTGCTCTTCCTTTCCATCCCCCACAGTTCTTAGCACCTTCTAACATACTAGAGCACCAGCCCCCAACCTTTTTGGCACCAGGGACCAGTACTCCTATGAGAATCTAATGCTTGATCTGAGGTGGAGCTGAGGCGATGATGCTAGCGCTGGGGAGCAGCTACAAATACAGATGAAGCTTTGTTCACTCGCCCACCACTCACCTTCTGCTGTGCAGCCTGGTTCTTAATGGGCCACTGACCAGTACTGCTCCACAGCCCCGGGGGTTGGGGACCCCTGTACTAGATTATTTACTTTTTATAATTTATCATTTCTCATCCCCACTGGAGTGTCATCTCTACGAGGGCAAGGATCTGTGTTTTGTTCATGGCTATTTATCCCCAGTATGTAGAATCATGACTAGCATATAGTAGGGCCTCAATACTTGTTGGATAAAATGATTTACTCTCTACTGGATTTCTAGCATTCAGAGCAGTACCTGGGATATATAGTAGGGGATCAACAGATGCTTATTGAGTGAATTAGATCAATAGGGACACTTGGTGAGGTACCACTCTCTCATGTAGCTTTCCAAAATGTTAGATATTTATCCATCTGTGTGATGCTACAGACATGCAAGTTAAGAGGCCCCCATGTGAGAGTAGGAGCATGCCCTAGCTGCAGAAAGCATGTCAAAAGAGTATCTGTATCTATCTGCCACCAAGCTCAGCCCTAGGAAGCAATCCCAGTCACCCAAATAATTCACTTCTCTCTGGAAGACAAGCTGCTTCTTGAGTCTGTAGCCACAAATTCCTGGCTCAGTGTTTACGCAGTTTTTAAGAGGCAACACCCTGCCAGGGAAACATCTGGGCACATGGCAGAAAAGGGAGATGTTTCTTCATCCATATCTTGCTAAGTACCCATGATGTGGAACAAGCCAGTCTGGACAGATTGTTTGGGTCATGGTCCCTGGTTTGTTGAGTGGTCTATGGAGAATTCAAAGACACATGGAAACTGTTGCAAAGCAGACACAGGGGCCCAGTGCCCTTCCCAGAGGAGTTTTAAACCTTTCTTGAGGATGTTACTAAGATGGATTTATTATGACTTGGAAAAAGGAGACCTTTTGACTGGGTGAAACACATACAGTGCAGGAAGCTGACTACTGGACATGTCAGATAGGGAACCTCGAAAATCCCAACCCTTCCCTCCAAGATTAAAAGTACAACCCAGCCTGGAATTCCAGCAGCAATGCATGCAATCACAATGACTCAAGAATCAGAGGAACTGGGTGAGGGGGTTGTCCCCTATTATATGCCTTAACCCTGTTTAATCGATCTTGAAAACGTGAATTCTGGAATTAATTAGGGATGATGAAAAAGTAAATCAGTCTGTGCAAGTGTACTTGATGTTGGGGCTAGTAAATATTGGAAGTTTTTCTAATTATCCCATACCTGGCTAGCCGAAATGAGCTAGCCAGGCCAGTGACTAGCTCACTGGCCTGGCTAGCTCATTTCGGCTCTAAATAGTAGTCTGTCTCTGCTTGGGGACAGTAACTTACCTTTACTACTTTGCTCTAGGGGTGTTTAAATTCTCCAGCGCTGTGCCACATCAGGACTTTATACCAGGGGCCTAACTCAAATACCACTTATTACATCAATGACTTAAGTGTCTAGGGATGATTTAGAAACAATTATGCCTAAAACTCTGACTTCTCTTATTGATTTTGTATATCAGGCTGTTAAACAGAAAAAAAGTTTGAGGATTCTTTGACAATAACCTGGAGCAACCAGAGAACTTCTACATGAGACAGACAAAACTTTTTACCTTCAAGCTAAAGTCTTGGGACTAAAATAGAGGCCCTGAAATTAACTGGCTCCTCTGAAATGTACTGCTAACATATCCTATTCATGAGTAAATGCCTCCCTTTCTCTCATTTCCTGTCACCAGCTCAAGATATCCTCTGGGTGTCTGCTCTGGACCAAGGATAGAAACAGAGTCACTGCTAGGATGCTTGCTCAGGAAGTTGTCTAGAGATATGGCATTCCAGATTCGATAGTGTCTGCTTAGGGGACAGATTTCATAGCTTCTATGTTCTGAGAGTGAGCTTGTGAGTGAATGGATTCTTTAACTTGTCTGACAGCCCAAGGAAGGTGGTAGGGCTGAAAAACGGAATGGTTCCCACCTCAGTTAGCAAAGCTCCTACCTCCACTCACAGCTCAGTATACCATTTGAGTTCTTCATTTTACTAAGTAGTTGAAATGGTTTTTATTACATACTGCTAGTAAATACTAGGTTTATTTCTAGCCTCCCTTCTGGCCAACCCATCTTGTGCCCTGTCCTTGTCCCAGGGCTGCACTGCAAGTGCAGGATGGGACAATGATCTCCCCACCTTCGCAAAGGCAGGCCTTTCACACTGTACAGAACTGGTAACCGCCTGGGGGATGGAGTGGATCCATGAGTCAGTCTTCATCTGAGTCACTGGGGCCCACGTACTCGCAGACAGCATCATAGTGAAGCTCCATCAGTCGATTCTCTCTCCGCAGCTGCACCACAACCTGGCTCCGCTCTCTGTCCCGGCCCAGCATATAGCCCACCTAGAGTAGAGGCATGTGGAGTCAGCTAGGCCAATCCAGATACCAGGACACGCTCCCAGCCCCATTTACAGGTCTGGGACTCACCCTTCCAGCATGTGGCCCCAGCACCACCATCACCCGGTTGCCCTCCACCTTGGGGACGAGGGTCTCCAGCATGTCTTCCCTGACTCCTAGAGACAAGGAGAGGGGAGTGAGGCCTGCAGCAAGAGCCAACCCAGTCAAGGTCTTGTCAGAAGGACCTTTCCTGTATTCCCTGGAGCCACTCTGTACCCTGTCGACAGATGGGAGTCCCATCACACCCATTTCAGATGAGAAAACCTAAGAAGCACTTCCTAACGATAGTTGTACAATGATGATGGGTGGTGGTAATAACAAGACACTTTATCATGACCATGTTGGAAGCCCTACTCTGCGACAGGGAGCTCAATGAACACCCCTACAAGACACTAGTCACAAGAGGGAGAAATAGGTCATTTCCATGCTAATTTTGCAGATGGGGAAAGTAGGACTCTGATAAGTATCTTAATGTTCTGTTAGAGGATGCTGGGCCTTGCAAAAAAACCCGAACTCTGCCCAACCTCCCAGCCTTTGCCTGGGCAGTCTCTTGGCCTAAGATGGTCTTGATCAGCCTCCTGGATGATAATGACCCAGTGGCCATCCCTGACTCACCTTCCAGGACCCAGCCTTCATCTGTCCGACACACACAGGTATCTGGGCTAAGAACATCTTCAACTGTCATCTGGGGAGAGATCAGGGGATGTGAGAATTCTAAAAAGTTAAGGGGGCCCGGTCCCTGAGGGAAGAAGGGGACCCAAGCTGTGAGGTTCCCACCTTGGTGTTATAATACTGGCCGCCCTTGTGCAGCTTGTCCACAAACCTCACACGCAGGTCCCTGTGCAACCAGTGCTGACTCCTGGGGGCTGCTTTCTTACTCTTGGCTGCAGGCTCATCCTGTCTGTGGAGATGGGATAGACACCAGGCTTAGTCAGATGCACATTCTGGTCACCCCGCCTTTGCCCACCCATAATGCTACTCCTAGTTCCTTCTATGCACCTGACTCACCCTAGAAGCCTTCTCTGACTGCTGGAACCTCCCCACACCCCTTCCCTCTACTGCCATCCCAGATGCCCAGGGTCCCACCGATCTGGAAGGTGTTTCCGCTTCTTCTCTGAGTCTTCCCACCAGATGGGGAGGTCCTGATCCCGGAGGGCCTTCCATGATGAGGCTGTTCCATTCTGTTGCCCTGGGGAAGTTTTGCTCACCTGGCCTGTTCAAGGAGGTATAGGTAGAAGCAGGAAAGAACTTCAGTATCTCACTCTCTTTCCTTCTTGGCCATGCCTCAGCCTCAGGCTGCTTCCCATTTGCCAAAGTGTCCCCTCTCACCATAACATCTTTGCCTAGGCATTAAAATACTTTCTCCTTCCTCGGACGGTCTTGGTCTCCTTCAGAAAGCCCTTCTCAACCACCCCAGCCTGTGCTGACATTGCTTACCTGAGTCAACCACCCAGTGTGGGGTAAGAATCCTGGAGAGCTCTGTCAGCACCCATCTCGCATCTGCCAAACTTCCCCATCCTACCAACACACCTAGAATGCCTTCCTCTCCGGTCATGCCCTAGTCCTGCCTACTCTCACTCTCTAGCAAAGGAGAAGTTCAACAACCCAAATAAACAAAGACCTCCTAAGGGTAGGAACTGGTTTCCACACCTGTTTCTTCTCCCTCAGAAAAAAGGCTAAAGCCCCAGGGTTACTAGATCAACCTTTCTTTAATTAAATTAAATAAACCACTATATTCGTTCTCACCTCCTGAGCTCTGAGCAGAAGGTGCATCTGCTGGGCAGACCGCTGCCCCTCCCCTCTGTAGATCTAACAACCTCTCTCTCAAGACAGGCCCTACTGCCCCCAGGAATGCTTCTTCAACTCCCCCAGCTAGGTAAGAGGCTCACTCACTGAGATCCAAGGAGTTCTTGTCAAATTCCTGCTGGGAGATGGGCCGCAGGCAGTACTCGCTAACAGTCACCATGCGGCTCCCCACGGCCAGACGAACCATGGCCCGAACATTGTCAGGATCAAGGCCTTCCACCTAAAGTGTAGGCAGGAGTTGAGTAGACTTGACCCGTATTTCTAGAACCAAGCACTCCACCCTTACCTCCAAAAGGCCTGACCCCTGTGTCTCCCTCAGCAGACTGCGATCCCCAAGGGCAGGGACCAGGTCTAGTCTCTGTGTCTTCCCCACTGGACTGTGGGACTTGGGACATATTTTAAGCATTTAATCCTCAGGGACTTGTGGCATATGACATGTTGAAAACCGAGGCTCGGAAAGGCCCAGCAAGTGGTCCTAAATTACCAAGTGAAGTAATAAACCAGGCAAGCCTAAAAGACAAGGACTTCTAGCCTTTCTACCCCAAACCTAATTCTTCCTCCCTCTGTCACTCACATCAGTTTTCCCTGCTGTCTGTGTTGGGTTCCAGGCACATCTTGGTTCCTTACCTTTCCATAGAGGCCTCGGTGAGGGCCTGAAAGAACCATCACAGCTCCTCCAGGCACCAGTCCTTGAGGCTGGTCTTCCTTATCTTTCTCCTGCTCCTCATCTGGCCTCGACATGCAGTGTGGGGCAGTGGGGTCCAGGGCCTGGATTTCAGTCAGGTTGGCACCCAGCCCTAACCCTTTGGGCCTCAGTGAGTTGACACGGGGCTTAACCACTCTGAAGGGAGCACAGAATATGGGCTTGTTGGGGGATGCGATGGTCTTCAATGCCCCATTTTCCTCCCCAACTCCTGCCCAAACCCCACCCTATCAAAATAGTCAAGAATATACTTTTCCATCTCTTGTTAGGACAGTTTTCGACCTACAAAAAGGGCAATTTAATTTGGTTCAACCTAATAACATGCTGCATACACCATCTATTACATAGTATCTACAGTGTAACCAAACACACCAATATTTCCACAAGGGAATTCAAATATTCACACCAAACAAGAAAAACAGATTATAAAATGCTCGATGTCAATTTGGGTCACATCTAGCTGCCAAAGGTTTATGAAAAGAATGTTCAGAAATGCAAAGGGATTTTAACACCATGTGATAACAGCAAATGGCTAGTCTATGCTTATTTAGGGCCAGGGCCGACTGTGAGTGCTTTATGTGTATACTTTCACTCAACTCTCAACAGACCTAAAAAGACTATGCTGTTGTTATCCTTATTTTTCAAATGAGGAAACTGATGCCCAGAGTGTCAATCTTTCCATAAATGAGATCCTGTTACAGAGATTTAAAAAGCAAACAGGAGTTAGAAGCAGTAGTAGAAGACTCCTAAATTGGTTAGGGTGGTAGTTTGCCCATCCTATGCCTGGATGGTTCTGGGTGGGTGGTAACCACAGGGGTCTCATTCACTGTCCCGTCTGCTATTCCCTTGCTACCCCAGAACTCACTGATTGAAGGTGCGGCCGATGCCCTCTCCAGGTTTCCAGCCCATGCCCCGCAGCATGGCCAGCCCGTAGGCCTCCACAGGGACTGCCTCATAATTGGCCTCCTCTGGCACCTATAGGTTCAGGCGTAGGAAAGATGGTCAGGCTTTGCTTATGGTGGGTGCTCTGAAATGCATTTGCTATCACTCACTAGGTGACCCTCAATGCTTCTTTTCCAGTCAGCTCAAGGGTAACTTGCTTTCCTCTCACCATTCCTCACTTTATTCTTTCAGTTCAGTCCTTCAACAAATATTTACAAAGCACCTACTCTGTGCCAGGTGCTGTTCTAGGTGCCAGAGATAAAACAGTGAACAAAACAGACAAAAACTCCTGCCCTTGTGGGACTTATATTCCAGTTGCAGAACACAGAATAAAAAAAAATACATAAAATGTGATATGTCAAGTGGTGATAAATTACTTGAAGGAAAATAAAGCATGTTAAGGAGATGCAGAAAGACAGAGAAGGGAATGTCACTAAGTTGATATTTGAGCAGAGACCAGAGAGATGGCAGAGGGAGCCACGAGAATATGAGAAAGGAAAGTGTTCCGAGCAGAGAGAACAGTAAGAGCAAAGGTGCTGAGATAGGACAAGATCTAGTTATTGTGAAAAATGTCATTTAAGTCAACTTGACTGAAACAGATGTGGAGACAGAGAGGGGTGGTAAGAGATTAATTGAGAGAGCTGGGCAGGAGCCACAAGGGGGCCCAGTGAGGAAGTAACTGCAACAGTTCAGATGAGAGATGCTAGTGGCTCAGACCAGCATGGTGGTAGTGGCGATAAAGAGAAGTAGCCAGATTCTAGGCATATTTTGAAAAGGGAGATGAAAAGATTCTGCTGACACATTGTATACGGGGTGTGAAATAAAGAAAGAGGGGAGTCAAAGGTGATGCTAAGGTTTTTAGACTAAGTGAGAGGAAGGATGGGTGGCATTGTGATCAACTGAGATGTGGAAGGCTGTGAAAGGAGAGAAATGAGAGAAATGAGGCCAAAGCTGGAACAGGATGGAGAGTGAAGTGAAAGTTTTTTCTTTTTTATGATGAAAAAAACCAGAGAACATATGAAGGCTGATGAGAAAATTTCAGTCAAAAGAGATGCTGGTCTGGGGCTATAGGAAAACCCTGCTCCAAAGTATTGCAAAAAAGTGAATAAAGAGGTGAAAAGTTGGTCCATGGGAATGAAAGATAGACTCCATTACTTTCGTAGACACATCTCTCACCTTTCCTCTCACTTCCCATCATCACTCCCTCAATTTTTTAATATCTGCTCCACATGCACTATAAGTTGCCTCACTGTTGGACACACATATCTATTTCCTGCCTCCATGACACTGTCTCAGTCATCGCTGCCATTAGGAGTACTCACCTTACAATTCCCTTTCTCACTAAACTCTACCTTTCCTTCCAGGCCTCACTTCTACCACTCTGGTCTCAGTCTCCATCATCTCTAGCCTGGACTGCTAGTCTCCTTACTTCTATCTCCACTTACTAGTCTGTTCTGCTCACACCAACCAGAGAAATCCTTTAAGTCATAAGTCTTGTCCCTTCTCTGTTCAAAGCCCTCTCATGGCTCTCATTTTATTCAGAGTAAAATATAAAGACCTCACCATGACCCACAAGGCCCTGCCTGGTTTAGCCCTCCCACTTCTGACCTCATCTACCTCCCCCCTCACTCATTCCACTCCAGTTACATCAGTCAGTCTCCTTGGTGTTTCTCAAACACTCTAAAGGAAGAATGATGGGATAGGCAGCAGGCCTCTAGTTTACACACAGACTTTCCCTGTTGTATGCAGGGAGGCAAGCCTGGTAGACAGGGAAAAGAGAGGCTGGGGCTGGAGAGGGATGAGGGACCAGCTTACTGTCTCAGCCCGGGGTTCACCAGCTGCCCCTTCCTCATTGGGGGTGCATCCTTTCTGGATCACGGGGATAGCAAGCATGGGGTCAACACCTGCATTCTCTCTTTCCTCCAGAGACTTCTTGGATTCTAAGGAAGAATGAGAGGGAGAAATGAAGTTCCACCCTATCTTTCCGTTTTCCTCCCATTCTTTCTTTACTGGGGTAAGGCAAAGGGGGATCACTCACCCTCAATGAGCTCTTTCATAGCCTGGGACAGCATCCTATCCATTACAGCCTCAACATCTGTGGATGGCCCAGAGGCCTGGGTTGGTGGCTGCCTGCGATAGCCATTCTGGATCAAAGGGATGATGAGTTCCTTTGGAGCTTCTGAGGGCTTCACACTGATGTAGACACAGAGGAGTGAAGTCAGAAGATTAGTATGGTCACTGGGTTCTGAACCACACCTCGTCATTTAGAGAAATCGCCAAGGGCCCAACTCACTCCCAGTCCCATGGACCATGTCCTCTGTTCTGACTTGCTCTCCTATCTGATGGTACTTTCTTTGGATTCTCTCCTCCACCCCCAACTTTTAATTGTGCTTTTGAGGATCAGTCCTCAGTCCATGGCTTTCACAATCACCCACAAGTCACCATCTTCAGCCCAGACTCTCTCCCCAGCTCCAGGTTCCACACCAGCCTCCTGGATGGTTGATTCTCTTCTCCAAGTCCCTCCTTCAGACTGTCCTTTCCGAATTAAGCTGATGATGGCCTCCCGCAACCTTAATCTGCCGTTCCATCCCGTCCCCCCTATCAGAGAAGACCCACCGCATCAGTTAAGACATTAGGGGTCTCGTCATTCTCCCCTCCTTTCCTTTTCTCGGAACACATACGCCTCAGGGTCCCCAAGACTGAAAGACACTGCCTCCTAGGAATACATCCTCTCTTGTCAATCCCCACGTCCATCAGGCTCAATTTCTCCACCTGTCCTACAAATACCCGCTTCCTCACCTCCACGAATTTCCTCTGGCAGTATTCAGGTTTTCCAGGCCACTGTCACCAAGACAATCAACTCAGATTGCACCCTCCCGCTTGCACCCACCGCACCAATTTCCAAGGGATGAGAAACCCGGCACTTCACCTCTGCAACTCCCTCCCTTCCACGGTCTTCAGGAAATCCTTCTCCTCCGGAGCCACACCTGCGCCATCTCCCGAGTTCGCCAGCCGTCGCTGGGCGAAAGTGCGACTGAAGTGGAATGAAATCGGGGCAGTAGAAGCTCCTGCCGGCCGCAAAACACCATCTTCAGCGTCCGCCATCTTGCTTCTCTTCCTGGCCGGTGAGCTGCTTGCTGGGAAGTTTAGTTTGGGTTCAAGTTGCCTGGGGCCTGACGACTAGCGTTAGAACTACCTTCCCACAAAACTTTGCGGCATCGACAGATAAAGGAGGATAAGGGGCGGTAGGAAGCAATCATCGCTCTTCTACTTAATAGGCGCGCGTCACGCCAAGCGTACAGGGAAATGTAGTTCTTCAGGGAGGTAGGCGTGGTAGGAGGATTCTTTATTGCCAGATAGTCATTCTTTCGTGTAGGCGTTTGA